>NW_026851486.1:0-219283 GCF_030913505.1 Colletotrichum phormii
CCGATCCGGAAGGCCCCGTCGTCGTCGGTATAACCACCAGGCCCTCCCAGATCACGTGCGTGAAGACTGGGCATCTCCAGCCTCACGAGCCGCCTCACGATTCGACTCTCTCGACGAGAAGTGGCAATCCTTCCTCCGTAGTAGCATTGAGCAGTCGTGGCAAAAGCTCTTCTACTACTATGACAAGTTAGGGGAGTCACCACTGTTCTATGGTGCGATCATTCTCCATCCGTCATATGGGATCTCATACTTACGAGATGTATGGAGTGATGACCACCAAGAGGGATGGGTCGACAAGGCTCAGAAATCCCTCACAGAGTACTATGATAAGTGGTATCGGCAGAACGGCCCGGAAGAGAGTATCTCCGGCCACAGAGGGCAGCGCGGAGGCCTTGCCGTTGACCCCGGGGCTCGAGATGATGACGACAGTCACTTCCGGCAGTGGGTTAATAGCCGGCGCCGGCAGACCCCACCCCGGATGGATGAGCTCGATCTCTACCTCCGTCAACCTCCGGAGGAGACCTCCGAGCCCTTACGGTGGTGGCTGGACCATTCGGATACCTTCCCGACCCTCTCTCGGCTCGCGATCGACATCCTCGCCGTCCCAGCGATGGCGGCCGACTGCGAGAGGGCTTTCAGTACTGCTAAGTTAACCCTCACGTCGCAACGGATGAGTATGAAGCCAGAGACTATAGAAATTCTCCAGCTGTCGAAAAACTGGCTCAAGAGGGGGGTTATGCTGCAGAACAACGGCTTTGGACTACTGGGCCTATCGTGAATAGCTTCATATATCTCCCGCTTAGGTAATTGTAGATCACGTGTTTTTATATGGCGATTGATTGAATAACTTGCAAGTTAGCCAACTAATCAAAAACACCAAGAAAAATCTCATCAACAGCAAGTATGGGGGTCAAAATTGACTTGATTGCACTTGCGGGGCCGCTGATACTAGCTGGGTGCTTCAGATATGACTTGGCCATTGAATTTTACATCCACATCAAGGCAATGGAAGTTACCACGCGTAATGGATAGCCAGCTCGCCGTCGTCGGGTCCTTTGGACACCGCTACTCCCATTTCTCATCCTCCAATCCTCCACCAAAACGAAACCAGAAGGACCCAAGACAATGTTTGATTGCATGAACTCGTTTTCAAGAAAGATGGGATCACAGAAAGGATGCATGATGTCTTGGCCGTAAGCTGTAAATAGAGCTAAGTCGGGATCGGGAAAGCCCTGGGGTTCAGGACGTTGGAGGGTCAAGGAGAGAAGGCTGGCTTATCTGACAGGTTATATCTCGGTGTGTAGAGCTAAGCCTTTCTGACTTTTACGAGCCATCAATCGATTCTGACGATGACATCAAGAAGGCCATATAACAAGACGGCAAGCCAACAAACATCTCCCTAACAAGGTGGCAAGTAATAGTGAAAGCCGGTATGGGGAAGTGTACTCGTGTAAATGGTGGAAGATTTGGGAGAAACCACATGGGAAGGCGTTGACCTCAGCTCGGTCATGTGAAAGATTTCAACTTAGATCTACTGTCCTTTCTCGATCTTTTCCATTTCCAGGTAAGCATTACCAGCGTCCTTACGCGCCTTCTCATCCAACCCGACAGCATCCCGAATAACCCCGAGCCTCTCCTTCCACAGCTGCCACCGTTCAGGACACAGCCCATCAGTTCCCTTGACCTTTCGTCTCAACTTGACAGCTTCTTTCTTGTCAAGCTTCCACAAAGGTCCTGCTGTTGTCCCACTTACCACCTCATCGCGCCCATGTAAGAGACGACCGGCGTGGATCACCCAGGCTGCGGCAGTACGTGTCTTGTGTGTGATATCCTCGACTGCGGCTGGGTCTGAGTTGACCTCGTCCGGAGCACCATGTACTGGCTTGACACTGCCTTCGAGCGCATCTACGAGCGCCCAGGTGGCGTTTGTCTCTAGCGGGACGAGGCCTAGGCCCGCGATTCGGGCTGCGTATGCTTGTAGGTTCACCTGACGGTCTTTTCTTGTGTCGTCACCAGGAGCTCTTAGGTCGCCTAAAGTTCTCACATCAGCAAGTAATCTATCAGAGCAGGGATTCTCAAAGGTATTTGCAAGACCGAAAGCGGAGGGTATGATCTTACCGTCACTGAGCGTCTCGTTCAAGGTATTCGCAAACATGGGGAGATTCTGCCACACATCGACCGAGCTCTCACTCGCGTCTCCCCATTCTTCGCCTAGAACCACCGTTTTGGGTGGGATGCAGGTAAGCACCTTGATAACTGCCGCCAGCTGATCTTGTTCGCGCTGGTCGTAGGGGATCTGGCGGGCTAGGACGTGCATGAGGTCCCAGAACCACCAGAGGAAAGACCCTGCTGTGCCATGTTCCTCGTAGTCTGATGCGAAGAGTGATTCTAGTGCAACGGCAGCTTCTTCGACTGAGACGCTGTTCTTTGGGTCAAAGGCAAAGTTGAGTATCTCGACCACTCTAGCGGCGAATGGAGGCGCACCGGGGTCTCCTAGAGAGCGACAGAACGTCCGAGGAGGCCTGGAGATAGCATAGAGAGCCCGTGGATTTATGAAAACGAGCTTTCATATTAGGCGTCAAGGAACAACTTCCAAGTAGACTTGATATCCCAGCACCCCAGGCAGAGAATGGTGGGCAGGAGTTGAAAGTGTTACATCTGACCAGGGGTTGGATGTAAGGTACCACCACATCGAATCATTTACAGCCAGAGACAATGCATAAGGTAAGACGTGAGAGAGACTTTTGTGAGGTGGTTGACGGGAGGTGCCCAGGGCTCCTGGCCGGACAAATACCTCCTCCCTTTCCTAACGGAAAGGGCTGAGAAGTAGACAGGGGCACGGGGGCAAACGTGGCTTGAATGCGTGATGACGGCAGCCACAAGCGAGAGACAATATCCCTTCCTTCCCGCCCGGACAAACCACTCCGCTCTGTCCTCCTTCCTGTGGTGGGTTGAGTGTACGTACCTGCTCCTGCCGCAATTATCAGTGGTATGATTGGAAGGTTCCTTACCCTGTAATCTGGCGCCTTCTTCGAAATGCAGCAGGAGTGGCTGGAACGAGGTTGTGTGATTGCCTGTGTGGCTGGTGACGTCACGATGCCGACGTCACCCGCGACAATTCTCACCACACACGGCGGTCACTGGCGTCGGCTCCTGCCTCCCCCAACCCGCCGCTTTGGTTCGGTTGGGGTTAGGCAAGTCTCAGGCGGCAGCGCCCATCGCGTCACAAGGACGTTGTTTTTCGTCCGCGTGGGTTCTTTGCTTAAAGTCAACGGTGCGGCCAGATCTCCATGGACCTCTCAAGCTGTTGGAGCTAAATCTGAAGCTTCCATTTATTCACCTTTGCCCGACACGTCCAGAGCTCCCAAGTTTATTCACATACTGCCCAACGACACCAAAGACCAAAGCTATAACACACAACGTCAACATGGCCGTCTCCAACGCGATCCAGGATCTCTTCAGCAGCGTCTACGAGCTGCTCTCCTCCATTTTCAACGCCTTCTACCACGTCCTGCAGACCATCTTCAACACCATTATCGGCTTCTTCACCGGGCTTGTCAACCTCATTACCGATGTATTCCAGGGCGCAATCGACGTTGTTGGCGGACTCGGCAAGTTCGTCTTGAGTAAGTCCCACGCCACCCACATAGCTGTTAGTTGTCATGTGGCTAATTCCCCTTCTCAACAGGCAACTTCGTCATCATCGGTGTCATCGCAGCCGGCGGCTACGCATACGTTCGGTACACCTCCCAAGGTCGACAGGTCGCCACCGGCAAGAAGACTGCCTAAAGAACTTGGCCAATACAAAAATTCTCGGCGGAGAAGTTGCGCATGAGTTCGACGTGGAAGAGACGAAAGGTTAAGCCTGGTGGGAGGCACACGGGATGAACGTACAGGGATGGGCGTTGACGCAGCAGCAGAGGATTCGATGATACCACTATTGTAACTGGTTTTGATTTCCACCGAGATACCTATTAGCAACGCAGCAAGTTTCGCATTCTTTTCTCACGTTCCGGTCGCTTATTGCCTCGTGGGCTGCTGAGTCCACTCCGTCGCGATGTCTTGAGACCCTCCAGCCGGGCCTCACTCCGCAGCGGGTCCCAATCCGCTTCCGCAATCCTCATCATGGCAAGATGGCCGAGCGGTCTAAGGCGCCAGCTTCAGGTTCAACTTGACTCTGCTGGTGTGGAAACACCCGCGAGTTCGAATCTCGTTCTTGTCATAATCCTTTTGATCCTGGGCTGTATTTGTTGCTTTTTGACTAAAGCGCATGGTCGGCGAACTGAGTCTGCGGCCGATGATCGAGAAGACGGACTACTTGCCACGCGCCCAACCTGAACAGACGCGATGCGGGACCAGACAAAGAAAGGCATGCGTCTCTTGGCTGCATCGAATGCTACCTTGGCACTATCACATCGGATCAGCGAGGATGTGTAACGGTACTTCGCGCGCTTAGGTTGCCGTCTGGCCAAACATTCCGGAGCCGATTCCGTCCGCAGTTACGCCGGTTTCTTTGTCCGTGAAACGACTTGGAGGGTTCCGTTTTGGAAGTGGTGCATCTCATTTGGACCAAAGTCTACACTCTAGGATGCGCCATCTGCTCTCGTCTTTCTCTACGTCCTACTCAGCTTGACATTCTTATTGAACTTTCAATGTCCAGTGCGACCGATGTAGACGAAAACGGCGCGGCTAACCGCCGTGACACGCCCTCACTGGCACTATCCTGGAGACCTAGGGCCAGCCCAGCATCACTGCTCCACTCTCACAACACAGGATACTGAAGCACCAATTTTGCGGCAACAGACATGAACATCCGATATGGTGTAGTGGCCAACATGATGCCCTCTCATCTCTGTGAGAGGTCAGGCATAGCCCCGAGTTCGATTCTCGGTTTCGGAACCTTTGCCTCTTTCATAATAGGTTGTGATACTGTTGGAACAGCAAAGGCTGATAAGGAGTAATAGGCAGGTACCATGGGCTGGCTGGCACCTGCCCTGGGCGAAGTAGGACAACTGGCTTAGTCATCACGGCCGGATAAAGGTGGGGCAACCACCCAGGCCATCACTACCTACTTCGACCGACTCCTGCCTACAATGTAAGATAGAACAAGAAGAACAAGAACAAGCAATAGGATCACCAACAGACGAGTGATAATTGCTACCACTATTTGTCGTATACGACCCCGTGAACCAACAGATACTCTTTTGACAGGCTGTCGGTTGGGTGGCATTCTTCCTACCCTGCTGACGGGTGATGGATGGAATCGGCACAGTTTTATTTCACGCGGCGTGCGTTGAGATTACCTAAGTACTCGATGTACGTTGGGTATCACAGCAGACAAGCTGACGTTGAGTCGTTGGTTGAAGGTACTTTGAGTACTAACCTATCTTTATGCGCCGGTCTGTTCCAACATTGGAGATGCTCAACTCTGTTGGTGCTGCCAAGATCGTAGCCGCTGTGCCGCTGTCCAAGAAAGCTTAGCATCTGCTGAAGAAGCAGGGGTTCGTCCGGAGTGGTATTTTTTCTCTTCTTTTTCACCCCCACCTCTGCCCCTCCCTCCTCACACGCCGGCGGCCGAGGGTTCGCTTTTGCTCCTCTGTGGACCGCCTGAAGTTCATGCTGCAAGCAGCCAGAACCGTAACACAAGATGCCGCTGTTGGACTGCGGCATAGGAAAACTTCGCACTGCTATGCGTAGTAATTAAGCTGTGCTTCGTACAGCTACAACATCCATTGCGGGCTTTGAAGCTCGTGTTGACCGAGACTCCCCGCTGTCTCCCCGTCTTGATGAAGAAGACGCAATTCGGCAGCCCAGCCAAGGCCCTGTGGACCTCTCCCACCGGCGGGATGTGGATTGTGTGGTGGATTGTCTCCAAGAATGAGGTTCTCAGATTCCCCCGTCATTGAATCTGGCATCTAATCTCATGCTCAGGCATTTTGCAGATTTGGCGCTCTTGAGAGTGTGATCATGTATGGCAAGCTCCCTGTGTGAGGTAATCAAAGAGCTTACCCAACTTTGTATCCTTCATTGCGGTAGATGATAGCCTGACGCGCCGGATCACATTTGCAAACCTTTTCTGAATCCTTGAAACTTTCTCGGTCACCGGCCACGCATCGGCGGACTCCCACCCACATTCCGCCTAGCTCTCTGCACGCAAAAACATAATGGATACAACGTACCATCCAGCAATACCAAATAGCCACGGAGATGCAAAAGTCCAGCAACGACCAAGGGAAACGAAGAAACTTCTTCCGGGGCACTTGAGTCTTTTCATGGCCCTCAACCAGCAGTTCCCGGTGGCTGGGCCAAGAGGCGAAGCAACGCCGCGGCGTCACCAATTCTCGAGTGCCGATGAGCGGACCGGACCGTTGACAAAACAAAACTGAATCCTCCGCACGTTGACTGGTCGAGCCCTCTGGGAAAAAAGCCTGCAAACTCGCGCTAAAGAAACTGAAGCCATTGAAAATGGGGCCGCCGGCGTTTCTGACCACCATCCACGCCCCCTCGTTCATCACGACATGGAACCAATTCCGGGAACTTCCTCAAGTTCCTGCGTGGCCTTTTACTCATCTCACGCCCTCCCCTTCCCACCTATGTCGACCATTCTGAGTTCATCCAATCCGGGAATACTGATCTCTTTCAATCATCTTATCAGATCATCTAATCTGATCCTCTCGACCCCACCGTTCAGCAAAAGGATGCGACCTTCTCACGCATTGCACCCCCCCCCCCCCCCCCCCAGTAAGACGTACTGGCGGGAGGACGATCACATCGAAAGGACCAAACTTACAGACCCCCCCTTGCTGAAGAAAAGAAAAAAAAGTGAAAGCGAGAGAGGCGTTTTTGCTCTGGTTATTTTGCCCCGAATCTGACATTACGTAGAGCCCAGGATTGGTAGGTCGTAGATGAAATTTGACCCTAATACCCCGCCATCTTCTTTCGCCATGTAGCTTTTTTCTCTCTTCTTGTCCTGAGTGTGGGCAGCAAGACTCTTCCGCCTTTTGTTTCTTTCCCTCCCTTTCGTCATCTTCCCGGCAAATAGCTTGGCGATACCCCCCAAGCTTTGAGGCTCACGATGTTTGGCGTTTCCAACTGGTTGATCGCGGCCAGCGTGGCTCTCGCCACGGCCGTGTACTGGGCTTTCAAGGCCGTGTACATGAGAACCAGATTCAGAGGATTGGTAAGAGCTTCATTCCAACTTAACCTCACTCCTCGATGGCTCGCGCCCGCGGCTATGAAGACGTGCGCAAAGCACACATCGCACAAGCATCACAACGCTGACTCTTTTTGATGTTTCCTCGAAATTTAGCCTCAACCGCCAAAACACTAGTGGATCTGGGCACACACCATCATCTGGGAAGAGCTGGCAGCCACCCTCCCGCTCTTCACCCACCCTCAGCACATCTACACCATCATGGCGCAAAAGTACAACCTCGGCGGAATTTTCTACGTCGACATGTGGCCCTTTGTCGAGTCCCAGGTCATCATCACCGACCCGGACGCCGCCCAGCTCGTCCTCACCACGAATCCGTACCCCAAGCACCCCACCATCGAGCAGTTCCTCCGCCCCTTCACCGGCAAGGACAGCATCGCCGCCTCCAACGGCGACCGCTGGAAGTACAACCACCGCATGGTCGGCTCTGGCTTCACGCCCACCTATGTCAAGCCCATGGCCGGCATGATTGCCGAGCAGGTCCTCATCTTCCACGAGCGCCTGCGCGCTTTCGCCGCCAAGGGCGAGTCGTTCAACATGGAGGAGGAGTCGGCCAAGACGATTTTTGATGTCGTCGGTAAGATTGTATTTGGTGTCTCACTTGAGGCGCAGAGGTCTGGATCGCCGTTGCTCGAGGATTTGCGCAACTCGATTAACCCCGCCACCACCTTCATCGGCACCCGCAACCCGTGGAAGAAGCGCAAGGCGCAGCAGAAGTTGCAGGCGCTCAAGGATCGCGTTAGAGATACCCTGGCTGGGGAGATGAAGGAGAGATTGCACATCCTGCAGGACGAGAAGGAATTGCCTTCCCGGCGACAGGTCAAGAGTGTCCTGGACCGCATCGTCCTTGACAGAATCCAGAGCGGACCGGGCATAGGTCTCGACGACGAGTTCATCGACACCGCTGTCACCAAGTAAGTCTATCCCACGCTTCGCAACTGTGTCTCGCTAACAACCAACCCAGCCTCAAGGCTCTCCTTCTCGGAGGCCACGGCACCACCACCGACACCTTCACTTGGGTCACAATGTTCCTCTCCCTCTACCCCGACATCGTCGCCCGCCTCCGCGCCGAGCACGACGAGCACTTCTCCCCGGACCTCGACACCACCGTCGAGATGCTCACCGCGAACCCGCAAAAGACAAACGACATGGACTTCACCAACGCCGTCATCAAAGAGACGCTCCGCTTCTTCCCCATCGGCTTCACCATCCGCCAAGCCCCGCCCGGAACAACCCACCTCGAGTGGAACGGCCGCCGCTGGCCCGTCAAGAACCTCATGGTCATCCCCTGCGCGCACTCGACGCACATGGACCCCAAGGTCTGGGGCGAGGATGCCAAGGACATACACCGCTTCGCGTGGCGGCCATTTGAGCGCGGGTCTAGGGCTTGCATTGCGCAGGATTTGGCCATGGATGAGCTGCGCATCATGTTGTTGCTTACGGTGCGGTGGTTCGATTTCGAGACGATTGTGAAAGGGACTACGCAGAGGGTTGATTATATGGATATCGATCACAAGGTGGGCGATTTGGCTTTTCAGATGGTTGGTATGGAGGCTAGGCCGAGGCACGATATGAAGATGAAGGTGCTCGTGAGGGAGAGGAAGTGAGTGAGCTGGTCGCCGCCGGCTTGCTGGCCTGACTGAAGCTTGGTTTCTTGAGGCGACTTCTCCGCGAGTTCTGCCTTCGTAAACACCTGCTGAGCGATCTGGACGTCGTGCTGGCTTGAAGGACCGCAGTGGTGCCTCAACCAGGAGGATTGAGGAGTGAGTTGAGGGCACACAGTGGAGAGCATGATGGTGTACATAGGATGGACCATTGTCACACATTAATTTCACTCTCAGAAGTTTATGAGAACTTGACGAGATGGTTTCAGGGTTATAGACGATGTCTGCCTACCTAGATTTCTCCGCATCCTGGGTCAGCAGTGTGATTGAAGCTGGGCAAGTCGCTCAGCTATCCATGATTAGACCAAACTAAATTGAATGAAATGACAATTCACTACAAGTGTTGTCGATATCGCGTGCCCCATTGTTATGGTGGTATGGGTATCATCCTGTCCGCGTCCGTACTTGTCGTTCATGTGCTCGTATTTTAAGAGAAATACTCAATTCCATTCAAGTTCCAACGACGATTGTCATTAGGTAAAGTATGATTCGGTTGATGATTGTGGTAGCACATCCCGTCCTGTTCTTTCTGCGGTAACTCCCCTGATCATCCAACTGCTTTTGCCAATAGAGGAGCATTGACTTTTCTTGAAAAACAATTCTCTGTCGGAGTCCATTCCGAACCATTCGGCCCGCTACCATCAAGTAAAGAGACGACAGGGAAAACCTCGTATCAGGCGCCCTCCCTTGACTCCCTTCCACGATCTGTGACATTCAAGCGGGGGCATGCCAAATAGAAAGTGTTCAGGAACATGACAGTGACTCGTTAGTATGGATAGAACATTCCAGCCCGAGATGAATTCTGGGGTGAGACCAAAGTCCGATTGACGCACGATTGACGTTGTTAATTTGATGGCCGTAGCCGAGATGGCGTACACTCCACGACCGTGGCGCCGAGGCTCGCCCCTTTTCTTGCCTCTTCCCCAGGAAAAACCTAAGACTTTGGCGTTTTAAGATTAAATAGGTGGACGTAGGTAAAAGAAAGCATAGCAGCGTTAGTCGTTCGGCGAGCCTGACGGTTGAAGCGCTAGCAAAAATACAAGAGACTAGGAGCCAAGTTCTCGAGGAAGAATACGAGACGCGACTAACTGAATTCTTGCAGGAGAACGAGGCACGTCAAACACAACAATGCTGGAATGTAACTGTCATCCAGACCGGATGCGATCCGAGTTTTACCAGCAAACTGCCCCTTGGCCATCAACGCTAGCTGAAATGTTTACGTTTAATCAACCGTCTTGGCTTCAAACTCGAGGTCCTATAAATGTTTACCAAAGTTCCCTTGCAGACTCAAACGTCCTTCACAACTCAACCCTCACACTCATTTATAACTCTGATATCAGTCTACCACACTCTTTTACACACGGTCTTCACCACTAAACTCAACAACATGTCTTCTCACGTGGCTCCTCTCCTAGCCGGCCTCATCCTCGGCGCCGTCCAGCTCACATCCGCCTCCCCCGTCGCCGACGCGCCTATGCCCGTCGCCGCCCTCCTCAGCAACGGCACCTACACCCAGGTCGTCACCGCGCTCACCACCTACTGCCCCGAGCCCACCGTCATCTACCACGGCGAGCACACCTACACCATCAAGGAGCCCATGACCTTCACCATCACCGACTGCCCCTGCACCATCACCCACACCGGCCCCGCCCCTACCGGCGTCGCCCCGAGCCCCGACTGCCCGGCCACCTGCGCCGCCGCCTACGACAAGTGCCGCAGCGCTCCCGACGCCAACCGCGCCTCTTGCGCTGCCGAGTACGCCGGCTGCCTCGGCTACAGCCCCTACGGCCCCGATGGCTCCCTCGTTACCCCCACCGCTTGCTCCGGCACCGCCGCGGTCCCCACTGGAACCGCCGTCCCTACCATCGTGACCGGCACCGCCCCGCCTACCGCGCCCTCCGGCCCTGAGTGCGCCGCCGCCTGCGCGGACGACTACAACAAATGCCGCAGCGCTCCCGACGCCAACCGCGCCTCTTGCGCTGCCGAGTACGCCGGCTGCCTCGGCTACAGCCCCTTCGGCGCCGACGACTCCCTCGTCACCCCCACCGCTTGCTCCGGCACCGCTACCGCCGTCGCTCCCACCGCCACCGCTGTCCCCCCCATCGCGACTGGCGTCGTTCCCCCCGCGACCCCTACTGGCGCCGCTTGCGTTGCGGGCTGCAACGACTCGTACAACAAGTGCCGCAGCGCTCCTGATGCCAACCGCGCGAGCTGCGCTGCTGAGTACGCTGGCTGCCTCGGCTACAGCCCGTTCGGACCTGATGGTTCGCTTGTTACCCCCACTGCTTGCTCTGCTTCTGCTACGGGTGCTGTACCTACTGCTACTGCGAAGCCTTTGCCTTCTGTGGTTCAGGTTGCGTCTGCTGGACGTGCGTCTTTCGGTGTCGCTGTTGCGGCTGTGTGTGGTCTTGTTGCCCTTGCTCTCTTCTAAGGGATGATTGGAGGAAGTGGAGTCTTTCGAGATTGCATCTCGGGTTTGTGTATTGGATTCTGTGTAGATAGTTGGCTTTAATATATTGTATTCATGAGACCGAATCCTCGAAGACCACGCCTTAGTTATTATCCGCATGCACTCGGCGTAAGTAAAACGGTTACCTGCCGGTGAATCGTCTACTCAATTTGATGTATCAATCTATCCCTTGTCAGCCACAAACATCAGGTTCCGTGGTGATATCTTGTAATCAAATATCGGCACAACGTCAACATTCTGCCCTCCGTTCTCCGCCAGGAACAAGTACCGATCCAGGGCAATCACGCTTTCAACCACCTTGCAGCACAGCACACTGAGCGTCCACAAAATCGCTACTTTGCCCTCTTGACCTCGATACCTCTCCTCATAAGCAACAAGGTCGGCATCGCTGATCTTGCTCTCTTCCACGCCGAGACAAGCCATCGCTCTGCGTGCGAACGTGGTAAAACTGGCCATGTCACCTTTCCGCACACCCCACACAGGCCTGTCCTCTTTGTCGAGCTCTATCCCTTTATCGTGGAAGATCTTCTCTAGGAGGGCTCGATAGAAGCGCCGTTTCGAGTACACCGACTCTTCTTTACTCGGATCTGCCCTTTCCCAGTTGTTCGGCGCCTGGCAGCCCGTCATGAGCGCCATGGCACTCAGCGTGACGTCTTTTGCGCGCATCTTTGCACTGATGGGGAATCCATCAGGACAAGCAGCAGAACGCGGGACGATGTGGTTGTAGCAGCATCCAACGGCGCCAAGACATACGATGAACGGCACAGTGGCGAAGTATCTCAACATATGCTCCGAGAGGTTCCCGCACGCGTGCAAGCCAACGAGCATGCACTTCTCGTCTGCGGCCCAGACGGCAATCTCATCGGCAAGCGGCGGTGTGCCGTCAATGTAGCGCCGCATGTGCTGGATCCTGCTCTGGGGGATTCCCAGACTATCTGCGCAGGCTTTTGAGGCCGCAATCTGGGATTCGCTGCCGTCGATTGCTAACACGTGGAGCTCTGGGAAGAGATATGCTAGCGCTACGGAGAGATATCCTTGGCCGGAGCCCGTGTCGATGATGTGGGTTATGCTGTTGGTCTGGCAGACGCTGTGGATGTATTTGACAGCGGTGGAGACTTCTGCAATCTTCTTGGGTTTCATGCGACTTGATAGGATCTCTGGTAGGTTGGTGGCAGTGCCAGGACGTTGGTCTCGTGGAAGTGCGAGAGACTGGACATTCTTGAGCCACTTAGACAACGACTCTGGCCGGTCTGGTAAGGGTAAATGTCGTTTGTCTTCATCTGCTTCGTCATTTGGTGGCGATGAGGGGTCCAGCTCTTCAATGCTGTCGATCAAGTCTTGTTGAGCTATTCGATGGTCTGATATTGACGCCCACCAGGATGTCCAGTCGGTGGGTAGGGCTTCCCATGCATTGTAGATGAGTGAATCGTTGACGTGGATATCACCGGTGATCTGGCGGACCAAGGGCGTTTCGCTGAATTCTATCAAGTCCCCCGCATATTCATCGATGTTGCTGTATGATCTTGGCAGTGTGATCATGTTCTGGGAAATTTAGGTTGTTTTGTTGGTGTTGTGTTACCGAGGTGTGGAAATATTCAACACTTTCAGGTGGAAGGCAAACCTTGGACGCTCCCTTGAGTGGAAGCGGTATGGGGCGGCAGAATTCGATATGGCAAGTTATCGAATGCAACGATATTGTCAGGCCCATCCCAGTACACTCGTTACAACGATTGTCACACTATGCCTATGAAACAATATGGTCTTACACAAGCATGACTAAGTTTGCCAAGGATATGCCAGTATAAAGGGTCTTCCACTCACTATATAGATAGTCGGGATATTCCCATAGCCACTCGTTCTTCATACTCATCAATACATCCCATTGACCCCCTACCTGATAATCGCTGCCCAACAGTTATGAGCCCAGTTGTCTTTCTGACCACTGGATACTCTGAATAAGCATCACACAGTCAACTACCTCTTTGTCTATTAGCAGCCCAGGCAGGCACCTGGTCAATCCACGGGTATCACAACCGACCTATTTGTCTATCGGACAAGATGTCTACCGTACAGACTACTATTCGCCTTAAAAGCCAATCTGACTGGCCAGACTGGTATACCTTCATCAGGATGAATGCCAAATCTAACGGGATATGGCAGTTCTGCAACCCTGACTCTGATGAGGCCTTGACTGCGCCTATCAGACCACAACTGCCAGTCGACCCAAATAGCGACCAAGTTACTCTGTTTGACGCCAACAGCAGAGTATATATCGAGGAGCTTAGGCAGTACGAGCGAAGAACCCAGGCGCTTCAGAAAACCATGAGAGACATCACCACCACTATCGAGCCAACCATGCTCTCCTGGCTAGTGGATGCTGATACTCCAAGAGAAGCCCTGCGAAGCCTGAAGGACAGGTATCAACGATCTCCTCAAGCGGAGAAAAGACTTACCTACAAGACCTATAGAGATCATCTCATGAGGATCAAGAGATCAGGCACCCAAGAGTGGATTCAATCTTGTGAGACCAATCTCTCCAAAGCAGTCAGATTGGGCTGTGAAGAGATGAGTGTACCTCATCAACAAACCACCCTTCTCAACGCATTGAAAGGGGTATATCCAGACTTCGTCGCTCCCATGGCTAGGGATACAACCAGGGAAGAAATTGACGACGTTGATCCATCAGAACGGCTGACAGGCAAGAAAATCCTTCAGCATTTGAGAACCTGGCTAGAGGCTGGGCATGGAGATGAAGACTCCAAATCAGGCGGTGCATATGCCACTTGGAAACAGCGTGAAGAAGGCCAATCTCCACGGGTTTCAGCCAAGGGCAACACCAACAACGCTTCTTTTGGCCGAAAACCAAAGGATAAGGACAACAGGCCGAAACCCTTTTGTCTATCAGATGGGAAGAAGCACTTTTATCAGGAATGCTTCTATTTAAACCCATACATTCGTCCATCCGGCTGGACTGGAGACACAGCGAAGATCCAGATGGCTCAAGATTTCCTTGCCAACAACCCTAGGCTAAAGGAAAAGATAGAACAAAGCAGGACCAAGAGCGTCTCTCCAGACCAATTGGCAGAACAGAAGGCCAGCAAGGCCAACTACATACGGGCATCCAGTCCATCAGACTCAGATACTGACTGGTCGGATACCAGCTCAGTGCCAGAAGAACCAAATGGCAGCTGTCAGCACATCGCTCAAGCCAGCGATAACAAACACGCTGTACTTGTTGACAGCGGGGCAACAGATACCCTCACATGGGACAAATCTCGCTTTGCAGATCTAAACCCTGTCAAGAAGACCTTTGACACCCCAAATGGGCCTATTATTGCAACCCCAAAAGGGACCATGATAGTCAATGCAGTAGATGCAATGGGCCAACCTCATCAATTGCGAATCAACAGCGCATATTTAGTATCAGACGCTCCAACTACCCTGATCAGTACCATCAGATTAGAAGAGCAAGGACTTTGGTTCTCGGCAAGACATCGATGCTTTGAAGACAATCAGGGCAGTCCTCAATTTCAAATCTGGATACTAGAATCACAATACCATCTCGAGCCTCCTGACGGCCAAGGGGCAGTCTATTTCTCATCCTCTTCTCAGCCTCGAGCAACCAGCAAGGAGAACGCCAAACTGTGGCACGAACGACTTAGCCACGCAAATAAGGCGGCTCTTCAACACCTATCCAAGGCATCCTCAGATGCAGGAATAGAGGGTCTTCTGATAGAGGACTGCGAGACATGTAGACAGGCCAAAGCAATGAGGAGCATCTCAAGACGTCAACCAATTTACAAAACCACTTACCCATTCGAGAGGATCAACATTGACTTCTTTCTGATGGAGGAAGCGTACAATGGGGCGAAAGTCAGTATTATCGCCACATGCCCATACACCAAGCTAAAGCTCCAGAGAGCACTTCCACATCGACGACTTCTTGGCCTTCGATTTATCAAGCAACTAGTCAAGTTTCTCTCAGTGCAATACGATATTGTTGTACGATTTTTACGGCTTGATGGGGATGTGTCTCTACAGACCAACATAGAGGACTAAACCTCCGAGGAAGGGATCATTCTGGAGAGAACAGCACCATACACATCAGCACAAAACGGCCAAGCCGAGAGAGCTGGGGGAGTTATGTTTGCAGCAGCAAGAGCTCTCTGTATACAGTCAAACTTTCCCCCACAACTCTGGCCAGAGACAACAGCGGCAGCCGTCTATCTTGGCAACCGAACTCCAAGAAGGAAGATCAACTGGATGACACCAGAAGGAAAGACGAATGCGTGGCTGAATGCCAACAAGGGTACAAAGCGCCCAGAACTATCATCGCTTAGCCATCTCAAGAGATATGGTTGCAGAGCCTATCCTCTGACCAAAAACTACATGGCTGGCCGCCAAAAGTCAGCCAAGATGGCACCTAGAGCTCATTTTGGCTATCTCTGTGGATATGATAGCTCGAACATCTATCGCATATGGATCCCTACTCTGAATCAGGTTTTCAGATCCAGAGACGTGTCATTTGACGAATCAGTTGTCTACAATCCTTCAGAAGTCCAGCAACTTGATGCCGTACAGATAAGAGAGCAGACAGGGCATCTAGACCTGTTGGAACTCCATGACGATATTGATCACGATATCGAATCCATTCTAGAGGATTTCGCGGCCCCAGATACCTATGCAACTCATCCGTCAGACCGCCAAAGTTCTATTTTCGCTCCAGATAATAGTCTTCCAACTCTACCTTGTCTTGGGGAAGAAGTGACGCTAGGTAACCGCCTATCCAGCCAGCCTGGCAGTTCTGTAAGAGGAACAGAAACCAGCCTCGATATCTCTTCGGCTGGGGGGGTGATGTCTAGTAGCCCTCCACTTCCATCTTCATCGTCAGCCATTACTTCAGACGAAGTAATCCATGACACCATCTATGTCAACACAGAAGAGACAGTGTCTCAACAAGAAGAAAATCAACCCTTACATAGGGACCATCAGATCGAACCTGGGTGGGTGGAAGGCTCCCCTCGACCAGAAGATTCATCACCAACCCAATCAGCGACTTCACCAACTCCAACGAGTGGAGATGGTAGCAATACTTCCAACAATAACACTTTGGAAGGTGTAGGTCAACAGCCCCTCAGCAACGTTATCAAAAGACGCCAGAAATACGACAAAAGTGAAGGGGTTGACTCTTCCAACATTGTGAAATCCCCGAGGCGACGGAAACCAAGTAAAAAGGCAGCAGGCTCTGAATCGAGAGGTCTCTATCAGAAGCAGTATATCGCCTACATATCCGCCAACACAAGCGCACTCCATAGCGCAACGATGGATGCGACAAGAAAGATGCACAAGAGAGTATATGGCAACCATAAGGTTAATGGAGAATCTCCAGATTCAACCAGACGGTTTCCCTACTATTTACTGCGACAACAGTCAAACTCTTCGTCTTCTGACAGATGAAAAGCCTCACAGAACCTCCAGGCTGAAACATATCGATATACAGAATTTGTGGGCTCGCCAAGTCTGTCGGAAAGGAGACATCACTTTCAAGTGGATGGATACCAATAGCACTATCGCTGATGGTCTAACCAAACCACTGAACGCACAAAAACACCGAGAATTCGTTCGTCAACTTCGTCTTGTTAACATCACACACCTGCTGGGCCAGGAAGAAGTGTGAATAGCTTCAAGCAAAGACTTGAACCTAGGGGGGTGTGTCAGGCCCATCCCAGTACACTCGCTACAACGATTGTCACACTATGCCTATGAAACAATATGGTCTTACACAAGCATGACTAAGTTTGCCAAGGATATGCCAGTATAAAGGGTCTTCCACTCACTATATAGATAGTCGGGATATTCCCATAGCCACTCGTTCTTCATACTCATCAATACATCCCATTGACCCCCTACCTGATAATCGCTGCCCAACACCAGGAAATGAAGAAGCGGATGCTCTAGCCAAGGAAGACTGCAAACTAATCCCAAAATCACAACCACAGCCCTCATTAGCGCACCTAGAAAGGCAAGCTAAAGCAGCTGCCTTCCAAGCCTTTGCCAGAAAATGGCTGTCCCAATGCCCTCGGCAATATGCCGACCTCGAGATAATTCTTCATCCCAAGCCGCCCGAACTCCGCCTCCCTCGGCACTTACTAGGAAGGCTATACGCAGCAAGATCCCATCATGGAGACTTTGCAGCATACCACGAGAGATTCGCTCATCAAGATGCGTTGCTTAACTGTAGCTGTGGGAAACCCAAGACACCAGTCCATTTCTACTTCTGCAAGCGTGGACGCAAGGCTACACCGCGCTAC
Organism: Colletotrichum phormii; assembly: GCF_030913505.1. NCBI lineage: Eukaryota > Fungi > Ascomycota > Sordariomycetes > Glomerellales > Glomerellaceae > Colletotrichum > Colletotrichum phormii. The sequence continues at coordinate 17,659 of NW_026851486.1, forward strand.
CTCCGCCAACGTATGGCCAAAGTAAGTATTGATTTCTTGTTAGGTTCTGCTAAGGGAGCCTCTCTTCTATACGAATGGATAGAGGAGACTAATTTCTTTTCCGAAATTTGCCCGAGTCATTGAACAGGAACGTTAGGTGAAGACGGTAGCCTGTAACATAGTTTAGATTAGCATAGACCATGTCGGCATAGCGCCCGGCACGTCCTTTTGTTACCAGACGTTAAATACATCATCATCATCATCATCATCATCACCGGATTCTCTGCGTATATCAGGAAGATAGCCGCCGCAGGCCTGTGGGGCGGGCCCCCTGGCTTTGTTATGCATGTTGGGTTGTAACATCTCTATTATCGAAGAAAATAAAATATATATATTTGTTACGGCCAGCTAGTCGTAGGGTTAGTTTGCAGAAGTTGAGGCTGCGGAACTGGTAACAGTAATCGTAGTCGGGGATAGCTTCAGGGAAGCTATGTCTGTCAATCGTAAGGGTAGGTAAGGCTTCGGTGATCAATCGTAGTCTTGTCAAGGTAGTAGCTGAAAGTGGATGTTAATCCTGATACGAAGTTAATTGCTGAAGAAGCTATGGGAAGTCTGTCCTAGAGTCCGGCTCAGGTCCATCCTTATATACAAGTCCTGATTCTGAACATGTCCTTTGTGCTGGACAGTGTCCTTGTTTGGATATGTTGGATAGCTCATATCCTGGTTATCCAAGGATCGCTTGGATAACTCATATCCAACATATCCTTATCCTTATCTCTTATCTCTTATCATCACGTGACTTGTCCATAGTTCTTCCGTTCCGTGAGAGGGTGCCTAGTGTTCCTTGTCCTCTGCATACATGGTGCGCTGTAGCCACCGCGAACCTGCGGGGCAGAGCCTGCGGGGCAGACCTTGTTCTTGGTCATGCATGTTGGGTCGTAACAATATTATAGAACGGACCGGATTCTACTAGTAAGTCCTAGTTACCTAAATTAATAAGTAAAGAGCTAATTACTAAACCGGAACTAATCTTTTTAAAGCCCGTATACCCTTACTAATTTAAGGTAACTAACTAACTAACTAAGTGTTACGACCCAACATGAAGACCAGGGCGTGCCCCGCTGACGCCTAGCGGCTACGGCGCATCATATATGCAGGACGGGACGGAACATTGGGGAAACCCCAGGAACGGAAGAACTATGGTACAAGTCACGTGATGATAAGGGATATGATAAGGGATAAGGATATGTTGGATATTCGGCATATCCAACATATCCAGACAAAGTGGAATGTTCAGCACTGTTCAGTTAGGATCGGACTTGTATATAAGGATGGACTCGAGCTGGGCTCTAGGACAGACTTTCCATAGCTTCTTCAGCAATTAACTTCGTATTGTCACGGTAGCAGGCAGGTTGTTTGGCAGGTGGATGCTGGGCAGGCGGATCAGACAATCTATTGCTACGGGCAGGCTCTATCCTAAGCAGGTACAGGCTCTGTTGACAAGACGTAGCTCAAGGAGCTACGTTTCTGGACATGCGCGACAGAATACAGGATGCAGAGTTTTATCCAGCCTCAGGCTTACGTAACCCGGCCACCGGATTACTCAACACCAACCTCAAGGTTGGGGTCTAGGACAGCGGGTCTGTGACACGTATCAGGATTAACATCCGCTTTCAGCTACTACCTTGACAAGACTACGATTGATCACCGAAGCCTTACCTACCCTTACGATTGACAGACATAGTTTCCCTGAAGCTATCCCCGACTACGATTACTGTTACCAGTTCCGCAGCCTCAACTTCTGCAAACTACCCCTACGACTAGCTGGCCGTAACACTAGGGTCCTATGGGGGACTGAATGGATTCTTGCTGCGGCTCGAATGCTGAGTTTAGGGTTTTTTTTGGATAGCCTTGACTGCTAAGTTCAATTGGGCCTCTTTGCTTTGTGACGACATGATTATTTGTGGCGTGATACTGTTACGACCCAACATGCATGACCAAGAACAGGGCCTGCCCCGCAGGCTCGCAGCGGTTATCCCATCGAGTGCTGCAAGGCGACAGTACATTGAGATGCGGGGGAGCAGCCAATCGGGCCACTTCGGGCCCCTTTTTCCAACCAACCAACGTAATTGATAATAGATACTTCCAATTACTAGAGATTCTGCGTATGAAATCGGTACCAGCAATCTTCTGAGTTACAGAGAGCTACATCGCACTCGAGGCAGCCCATCCTCGTGTACTTCCGCCGCTGCGGCACCTCGAAGGGCACGAACTGCCCAGGGATACCGGGCTCAACCTCCGGAGGCTCGCGGGGCCGAACAGTGGCATTATCACATTGCTCCGGCGTACAGTCGGCAGTGCAGGCGGCGGCGAGGTCCTCGGGCAGCAGGGCAAAGATATACGACTTCGCCGAGCCCGTGGAACGGCCAGATCCGTCAGAATCGTCAGAATCCATTAATTGAGTATTGGTAATGATGGATTTGGTAGATGTACCGGAGTGGAAATCATAGGGGCAACTCAAGCAGTGGATGTACCAGATGCGGTGCGGGGTAAAAGGGGGCCCGTTATGTGGAGCCAATGTACTGTCGCCTTGCAGCACTCGATGGGATAGTCCTTCGCACAGCTGACTCCTGTACAAACCGGGGAAGGGACGTACTGACGAAGTGGCGGTGCATTGAATTGCCAGTTCTCTTGGATATTGAGATCAACTTAGACAGATTCCGATCCGAAACATCCAGAATCAACACCGGCATGCCCTACGGATCGCCCCTATCGCCGATAGCCCACCTTTTCAACGACGCGGATCTCTTGAAAAGCTGCAACGAAGCCGAAAACATGACTGGAGCCCGCCGAGAGCAGAACTCATGGGTGAGTTCGTCCAATCGACCCTTGTCGTCCGGAATTAAATCCGAGGCCTGTCCAATACAGATAAAGCATCTCTTGGGCCGCTCCTTATCGTTAGTGATGGGAACAGATCGTGTGACGAGGTCCAACTGGCCGCCCTCAGGCGGATCAGAAGTAGAGCAACAAATGGCGGCCTCTGGTGTCGACCGAGGGCGAGACCGGGGCACAGTGCATCCTTCCTGAACAAGACAATATGTGGAAACAGCCTCGATGGCTTCATCCCTCCTTCGATATTGACCTTCGAGCGTGGCCACGATCGGGGCAGTGAGTTTCTTCATCAGGTGCCTTGGTGCTGGGCCCTGAGGTCGACAGGTGTCGTCTGTTCGCAGGGTTGGCAAATCCGATGCCATGTATCTGACGCTCGATGTCGTCTGTGGCTTGCTTGTCAGTCCACTCGTCTCTGATTCTCTGTTTGAGTTCTCTCCGGAGCCTTGCGGCAGTTCTCGAAGAGGTTTTGTCAGCTCCCTGATAGTCGGATGCGTGGCGACCGATGTAGACTGCTCTAATGTGAGGCCGATAGGGCGACGCTCGGAGATGGAGTGACCTATGCTGCAAGATTGCTTCATGAGCGCCTGTTGTAGCTTCTGCCCCCGGAGGACGCCCCAAAGGTCAGCCGAAATGTTACGTCCGAGGTAGTGTCTCTAGAAAGGATCGGAGTTGCCATGTCCTAGAGTGAGATTCCGGAGAGTTTCGCTGGTTGGGTCAAAATCCAGGAGGATATTCGCTTCTAGAAGGAAACGCAACTTGCAATTGGTGAGTGGGAGGATTATTCCAGCTGCCGACAATACACGTTAGCAACTTTGTGTCATCCTACCATCAGTCAAAAAGATATTGGTCATTCAGGATGTAGGGCAGCGTTTTTAATAGGACAGACCAAAGAACCAGCTTCCTTCCTTGACACCGCGAAAATTTCCAGGGTGATAATTGGGAAGTGTAAGGCTATCTGACACATTTAAAGACCTACAATAGATCTCTCCTTACATGTCCAAGTCCATTTCCGTTCTCTCAATCCATCGACCTATCTACACGCATATGTCGCACCTTACCAAGCCCTTTTATCTCGTCATCTTCAGCTTAGTAGAGAAGTGGACTTGCAACGTCCCGAGAGACCGGCCCGGAAAGGAACTCGAGAAACTGTTGTGGATCTCCCTCCATGAAAGGCCCTGTCCTTTCAGTTGAATCAAGAGTTCATTCTCCTGTTCTGAAAACGGGCATCTGGACTTGGCAGATCGCCTCGCAGACTTTCGTCCCTTTAGCGAAGAACCTGAAGGCCGACTAACTGAGGGATAGCAATGCGTCTGTTGTCGTTCTGTGGACGGCTGCTCCCATTGCAGTTGAAATGTCGTTACAATTCCATCTGTGATGCGCTTCAGGACTGCATTCTTGAGAGGCCACTCATCATATTGCGCAAAGAAGGATCTGGGGTCTATTTCTTTCTCGGTAGAAGCAGGAGAGACCTGCGGGGTCAGAATTCCACTTGTCCTTGGTCGATTTGGAGCCCGCTCTGACCTTCGTCTTAGCTCTACTGCTAATTGCGATGACGTGTCCCGTGGTCTCAGAGCCCTGCTGGTGCCAACAGTCTCCTGGAAGTTTCTTTTACGACGTTTGGGTTTTGGCTGACCGCGTTGGTCAGAATTGTCCTCACAGCCCTGGGGCCCTCGCTGGATTCTGTCCGGGTTGGCTTGATCTCCGATGCAGTCATCATTGGTTCCACGAGCGCCATCCTCATCGCTAGATTCCGGGTCCGAATCGACTTCAGCATAAGCGCCCGCTGGTAGTCGTGATTTGCGAGCTCGGCGATGGACTCGAGATAAGTGTATCCCATCGGGTGCGGATGGACCCCATTTTCGCCAAGACCAGAATTACCCACTTTTACTCCAAAAACGCCCATATATAAGCATCTGATTGGGCAAATATTTCTAGATATTTCCAGGCAATGAATCTCATTGGGTTACCCCGCCCTTGGCGAAAATGGGGTCCATCCGCACCCGATGGGATAGGAGGAGCATCTGATGCTGTCGTCTCAGCATCCATGTGTATTTCGTCCGGTGAAGGTGAATAAATGCTGGAATGAAACGCCGTTTCTGTGATCAGTGGCTCGCTTCGATCGGTTGAGCTAGGGCTACTTTCGTTGTTACCAGCGTTTGGCCACGGATTGAGAGTCTCTTATCTGGAGAGGAGTTGGCGTGTGTAATCTTCGGCGTGACATGGCGTGTCTTGGCCTAGGGATGCCAAACTAGAGTACGGCAGCCCACTTTCGGCTAACACTGGGCTTTGCATCGTGCCAGACTTTTCGGCAGGTCCTCTCGGGGATTCTGGGGTCTCTCCAACTTCCGCGCTGCTGGATGGCACGACTTGTTGATGTTGCAGCCAGGTCGTAAATTCATCATGGGCTGCTTGACTCACTTGGGGCAGCTGCTCGGTGTATGGCGGAGTGCTTTCTTTGACAGGTCTCTCTAAGCTGACAGTCGATGCATTCTCAGTCGACTTTAGAAGGAGAGCCGGGTCGGCTGTGTTGTTGGCAGCTTGGGGACCTGGGTCTGGGTGCGAGGGAAGCATTGCCGCAGCGAATGCCCCGGATGGCAACAAAGGGAACGAGACTGGTAGACAGTTGGCAGACCAAGCCGCCGTCTCAGGCGAGTTCTCGCGCGTATTGAAGTCCACTGCCACAGGCTTCTTGGCTGGGCTGTGGCCCATATCGCCTGTTGCCGGGCAGCGTTCAATCCGCAGATACGGCCTATCTTTTGAAATGACTTTGCCCTCAACATTTGCCTCTGGAAGGGATTGGGAGGACACGATTGGGTTCTTGTCTCTATGACTCGTGTTCTGATCGGGTGTGGTCGTAGTGTCGTCTGAAGGAGGTATTATTGTGCTTTTGGCTGCCGGTGGACGCACAGCTTGCGCTGGAGCCGAGTAGAATGAAATGTTGTCAAGATTGATGGGCATTTTGGGTTGAACGTTGGGAGAGTTCCAAAGGTCTGATGTTTGAGAAGATGAGTGTCCAAATCTATCAGCCAGACGCTCTCATTTAAGTAGTCGATGTTCAGTGACGAGCGCAAGCGCTAACGCTTCCGTGTTGTCTGAAAAGTAGAACAGCGAGCATGCCAAGGGGTCCCCTCTGAACGCCAATATCTGCGCATACGATGCCTGGACTGTCCAGGCACATTCGTCCCCCACTGTTCGTAGACAATGTCGTATTGTTGCCAATCAGCAGTCGCCAGAAGGATACGCCCTTATGGATGCTACTTAACCTGAGACCGGCCTCCCAAAGTCCCGTACGCATCTCTCAATAGCTCTCGGAGTAGCCGATGGCCTGATAAGGCATGATATGCCATCTTGAGGACCAAAAAGGTCATATCACCGTCTGGGCTGCCATTCCGTTTGCCCGAGGTATCATGTGCTGGGCAGGAGGGATGCTGGCTAGGCTGAAGTGCAAGGCAGACACGCATGAAGCCTGCCATGCAGCAACCGTCATGATGCATCCATATCAAGAGGCTCGTGCCGCAATAGGCATTCAGCGCGCGCATCTTGAGAGTCGGTCCGAAGGTGACTAAGGAGCCAAACAGCGAAATGATTGAGGTCGGTCCAGGCGCCGAATTCAAGGCAAAGCTGCCTGACTAGCCCCCTTGCGTCACCAAGTTGGCGCCTGGTGAACAGGGGGTAGGTTGTGACTGGCAGCGAACCTAGGCCATTGAGCGAGATACGTCCGAGGCACTGAGATATGCAAGACTCAGGAACCCATCACAAAGTCACCCAGCTCAGAAAGTGAGTTACATCAGCGCATGATGGGACTCTTGACTCTGCCTCTCGTGGTAAAACACTCAGCCCGGCCCCCATCTCCGGTTCACAACCGTCCAGACCTCCTACTCTCGAGTCAGAATAGGTTCATAGTATCGAGGTGCGATTTGGGGTCATACCCAGAGCAGACGGAGCGGGAGAGGAAGGCGCCTAGGTCGTATGGAACGCCTCGACACGGGGAGAGAGCTGGAGGCGAAATAACGGCGTGACTGGGCAAGGTAGCAACGTAAGAGACAGAGTCACACTGCCCTCGGGCAAGGGTACGACTAAGGAGAAGCAGGAAACCCGAGCGATGAATTTTTCGTGAAACTATTGGGAGGGAAAGGTAGATGGTACAAAAGGTTGACGTCGAGAGGAGGGCGACGCCGTATTTAAGGGCGGCGTCAATTGGCACGGGCAGGGGTGCACGTGCAAAGCGGCGTGGGCGCCATGCCCGATTGGAACGTGCCGCCAAACCAGGAGGGGCAAGCAGCGACTTCTCGATTACGTATAAAGAACGCTTATATAAAAGGCGCGCCGATCTAGAACGCTTTTAAAGCGCTTTAGCTAGTCCGGCTCCCGGATTAAAATAAGCGGTTTTAGCCGCGCCCGCTCCCGGAGTTATATTAAGCTTAGTTAAGTGTTACGAGCAGGTCAAGGCAACCAACTGTGGCACAAAGCAAAAGCTTCGATAATGATGACTCCGGCATCATTGTCCCTTGTTCTGCATTATATAGCTACGCGCCCACAGTGACAAGTTGCGGCGGGCGTAACACCAAGCTACCTTCTATAAGCTCTTTATTAATAGAAGCGGCGGTTATAAGAGGCTCTTCGGTATTTAGGCCTCTATCCCTCCCTAGCTTATTATATACGGGTAAGTTGGTAAGGGATTTATAGAGCTTTTTATTTAATTAGTATTACCGCTTCGACTTATAAGTATAATAGATAAAAAGTGACCGTAATAAAATAGCTTATAGAGTAAGCTACCTATAGGCCGCCAGGCGAGCCTATTAACCAGACAACCAGTCTCCTCTTAGGCTATCAACCACCAAAGAGAGTACTTTGTTACGACCCAACATGCACGACCAAGAACAGGGCCTGCCCCGCAGGCTTACGACGGTTACGATACGCCATACATGCACAGGACAAGGGGACACAAGGCACCCTCTCACGGAACGGAAGAACTATGGTACAAGTCACGTGATGATAAGATAAGGATCATTTGGGATCAATATGATCCAACACGACTTGGGGGCTAAACGATCATTCTGGATCAGAATGACCCAAGACGACCCAAGGGAGAAGGGACATGTTCAGGATCAGGACTTGTATATAAGGATGGACTTGAGCTGGACTCTAGGACAGACTTTCCATAGCTCTTCAGCAATTAACTTCGTATCAGGATTAACATCCGCTTTCAGCTACTACCTTGACAAGACTACGATTGATCACCGAAGTCTTACCTACCCTTACGATTGACAGACATAGTTTCCTTGAAACTATTCCACGACTACGATTACTGTTACCAGTTCCGCAGCCTCAACTTCTGCAAACTACCCCTACGACTAGCTGGCCGTAACATAAGACTTCCTCCTTATCTAAGACGTATTTTCTTAGCCCTCCTACGTCGGCTAAGTAGGTTATTTTCCTCCCGGAGGATCTAGACCTCCGACCTTAATAAGGGAATCTAGTATATAAATGTTATGAGCAGGACAAGGCAACCAACTGTGGCACAAAGCAAAAGCTTCGATAATGATGACTCCGGCATCATTGTCCCTTGTTCTGCATTATATAGCTACGCGCCCAGAGTGACAAGTTGCGGCGGGCGTAACATAAAGGGGATATTTGAGAAGGTTAGGTCTAGGGTATGCCTATAAGTATAAGTAGGAGCCCTAACCTCCCTGTTGGAACATGATGATGATGATGATGATGTATTTAACGTCTGGTAACAAAAGGACGTGCCGGGCGCAATGCCGACATGGTCTATACTAATCTAAACTATATTACAGGCTACCGTCTTCACCTAACGTTCCTGTTGGAACAGCAAAGGCTGATAAGGAGTAATAGGCAGGTACCATGGGCTGGCTGGCACCTGCCCTGGGCGAAGTGGGACACCTGGCTTAGTCATCACCGCCGGATAAAGGTGGGACAACCACCCAGGCCGTCACTACCTACTTCGACCGACTCCTGCCTACAATGGAAGATAGAAAAACAAGAAGAACAAGAATAGGATCACCAACAGACGAGTGATAATTGCTACCACTATTTGTCGTATACGACCCCGTGAATTTACACTCCCTAATAAACGAAAGATCGTAGCCTTCAGCCTACTCTATAATATCGTTTCCCCGATTCCGGCTAGGAGACCCGGGCTCCCAGGATCAGTGGCGGGCATTAAGGTCTCCTGCAATAAGTATGTTACGGCCAGCTAGTCGTAGGGGTAGTTTGCAGAAGTTGAGGCTGCGGAACTGGTAACAGTAATCGTAGTCGTGGAATAGTTTCAAGGAAACTGTCACGAGTTATGGCACACAGCAATGGGCATACGGAGTGTGGTAAAGTGGCTTAACCTATCAAAGTGGAAATAGACAAAAGAGAAAGGTCTATATACAGGATGTATGTGATATACACGTGATACAGCACGTGACGGGCGCTTCGTGAGATGCGGTTACTATCCCTGTTACGTGACAGAAACTATGTCTGTCAATCGTAAGGGTAGGTAAGGCTTCGGTGATCAATCGTAGTCTTGTCAAGGTAGTAGCTGAAAGCGGATGTTAATCCTGATACGAAGTTAATTGCTGAAGAGCTATGGAAAGTCTGTCCTAGAGTCCGGCTCGAGGCCATCCTATATACAAGTCCTGGTCCTGAACATATCCCTTGTCAATGATCAGTTCCTCTGATCGGGTGAGCGCTCATTGTTCGGCATGAGCGCTCATTACTTGGTATTGTCACGGTAGCAGGCAGGTTGTTTGGCAGGTGGATGCTGGGCAGGCGGATCAGACAATCTATTGCTACGGGCAGGCTCTATCCTAAGCAGGTACAGGCTCTGTTGACAAGACGTAGCTCAAGGAGCTACGTTTCTGGACATGCGCGACAGAATACAGGATGCAGAGTTTTATCCAGCCTCAGGCTTACGTAACCCGGCCACCGGGTTACTCAACACCAACCTCAAGGTTGGGGTCTAGGACAGCGGGTCTGTGACAGGTATGAGCGCTCATGGCCCCACCATGGTCGCTCATATCTTATCTTATCATCACGTGACTTGTACCATAGTTCTTCCGTTCCGTGAGAGGGTGCCTAGTGTCCCTTATCTCCTGCATATGTGGTGTATTATAACCGCCGCGAGCCTGCGGGGCAGGCCCTGTTCTTGGTCATGCATGTTGGGTCGTAACATCTTACTATAGCTGAGGTAGAGGATATTTAGTCGTAGAGAGAGGCTACGGCCCAGATTAAGGAGGAAATACGCCAGAGTAGTGGTCGTCGGCCGAGGATAGAAACAGGTTAACGGCGATGTGGCGTCTACAGAAACACTGGTTATAATGCGCAAACATATTAGTTTAATAAAGAAATATCTTAGGAATAGGATTTAGGATAGTTTTAATTAATTTTATGTTTTTAGTAACTATTGCTCCTTAGTTAGATTTATAATATGATTATAGCTAGGTAAACAGCTCGCTTGTCTGGGCAGCTCGCTTTTCAAGTACGTCATCTAGGCTAAAATATATCGATATATACAATTTATAGGCTCGCTAAGTCTATCGGAAAGAAACATCACTTTCAAGTAGATAGATACTAATAGCACTATTGCTAATAATCTAACTAAACCACTGAACATATAAAAACACCGATAATTCGTTCGTTAACTTCGTCTTGTTAATATCATACACCTGCTGGGCCAGGAAGAAGTGTGAATAGCTTTAAGCAAAGACTTGAACCTAGGGGGGTGTATCTGTTGAAGTGCGGAAGTGGAATTGGGCGGGTATGCTCGGACCAGAACGAGCAATCTGGACCCATAATAATCTGGGTGAGACCAACCAATGAAAATGCAGGAATCCAGGTGCCTCAGATAAGGGATACATACTCCTGGCTGCATCTGGAAAGGAGAGAACACAACATAGACAAGAAAAATGATCACGATAATCCACGACAGTATCAGGCCTATCCTAGTACACTCGTTACAACGATTGTCATACTATGCCTATAAGACAATATGGTCTTACATAAGCATGACTAAGTTTGCCAAGGATATGCTAGTATAAAGGGTCTTCTACTCACTATATAGATAGTCGGGATATTCCCATAGCTACTCGTTCTTCATACTCATCAATACATTCCATTGACCCCCTACCTGATAATCGCTGCCCAACAGGTTCTATCTCCAGTGTCTACCAGTCACAAGATTGAAACATTGGGGCATTTGCTACAGTGGCACAGATACTACCCCGGACTCATAGACACTTCCGAGTCAAGAAGGTAGATGTGGGAATTCACCGATTATATCTATAGTCGAATTACCGGTCTCATGAACGGCTTAAATGTGGGTGGCACGGGTGGGTCATCGCCGAGATCGAAGATCTGCCAACTTAGCTCCAGTTTCATCATTTTGCCCCATGAGCTTAATTGAAACCTTCTACGCGACCAGCGGATACGGATGCCTCCCAGATGCAGTCCTTTCGCGTGACCAAGCCTGCCGAAGCTTCCATTGTTGAATCAAACTGGAACGAAGCACCCAGTCAAGCCGCGACCTTCATCTTTGGTCGGCGAATCAGAACACCGTCATCTGCAATTCTTTTGGCCGTGTTCACTGGGCTAATTGAGGAAACTTGTTTTCCGGGGAGGCTATCAGCCATCATCCGGAGACGGTCCAAGTGCTAGAGGGAATGGCGTCTGGTCCGTGTGTGTGACCCGATTGCTTGGGAATTGCCCTTTCCGACGACCTGGAGTACAAGGCTTACCAATCCAATCAGGTCTGAGTCGAATTGTATGACTCCAACTGACCAGCTAACTTGATTCAGACCCAAACTCGTCTGATAGTCGCGCCCGGAAGCCCGACGGGTTCCGGGTTTTGATCAGATTTAGCCCCATTAACTGATATTCTAATTCTCATGGCTTGCGCCAATTGCACTACAGAACGCCCCCATCCCGGCAGATCTGCACTACTGCATGAATTTTATCCAATTTGATGATTGGTGCTTCTGAGACACCCCCGCATCCCACGTGTAAGTCGACTCGGATGGTTGATGTCAAAAGAAGGCGTCTTTGGGGCGTCATCCGAGGGCCAGGGGTCAAAGAAACGAGAAGATGGGCTAAATGAGCAGCATCGTCTGGGGAAATGTGGAAACTACTTGCCAAAGTCGCACTGCATAATCCTTAGAGAACAATAAAACGAAGGCCATTCGGTCCGTTGCCTCCGCTTACCAGACATCCATTTTCCCATCCTTCTTATTCTTCATCTGCGAGTTAGAACAACCTCCACCATGTACTTTTTACCACTGATTGCGGCAATCACCTTTTACGTTCTGGTAGTTCGGGCCTTACGATATCGCCGTCGTGATGGCTTCCAGCGGAGATTTCCCCAGTACAAAACACGAGAAGAAATGGCTTCAATGCCATTATCAGACGCAGCCTCCATATTGCGTGAGCTATCGGAAAGGGAATTTCCCATAACATTCTCCACATCCGGGTCTTTCGCACTCTTCAAGGTTAGTCTGAAGCGAGAAACGATTCCAGAGTACCTATAGGCTATGAAGCTAAGAAGCTAAACTATCCGCAGACATATGGAATCCCAACGATCTCCAAACTTTTGGTAGCTACCAGCCAGCTTTCAGGAGATCGCACAGCATCGAAACGACGGACAGACACCGTAGTTTTAATGTCGGAGATTATCTACAACACACCAGACTCCCGTCGCAACATAGATGCCATCTCTCGCATCAACTTCCTTCATAGTCGCTGGCGAGAGGCTGGGAAGATATCCAACGATGACATGCTCTACACTCTCAGCCTCTTCCTCCTCGAACCTATGCGCTGGACCGCACTATACGAATGGAGGGACCTAACCATGTTTGAGAAGAATGCCTTGGCTATCTTTTGGAAAGATCTGGGCAAAGAGATGGGCATCTCCTATGAGTGCTTGGCTCCCCACATGAGCCAAAAGGATGATGCCTTGGCCTGGCTGGAGGCGCTTCAGAAGTGGTGCTTGAAGTACCAGGAGCACCACATGGTCCACGCTGTCTCGAACGAAAAGCTGGCACATGCGAATATTACTCTACTCTTAATGGACTTCCCTAAGTTCACGCACAACTTCGTATTCAGGCAGTTGCGTTGCCTGATGGAACCTGTACTCCGACAAGCCATGGGGTGAGTCACGAGACCGACTAATACCTTGGGTGGACTGAATTGCTGATCCATCATGGCCTTAGATACGAAAATCCAAGCAGGTTGGATTTCTTCATCTTTGAAAACCTAGTCGCTTTCAGACGTAACGTTCTCAAGTACTTCTGTTTACCACGACCAAAATGGTGGACCAACCCCATGATCCAAGACGTGGACAAGAAGACAGGCCGAATGTACTTGACAAACTACCTCGCGCACCCCTACTACGTCAAGCCGGGCTTCTGGTGGCGATGGAGTCCTTCTGCTCTCTACACTAGACTAATTGGTGGACACTTACCTGGAGATGAGGGGTCTAAGTACCATCCGGACGGATACACCATTCCAGAAGTTGGCCCTGACGCCCAGAGATGCAACGGCAAAGAGTACATGGAGCGCACGAGAGAGAGAATTAGTCAAGCTAGGGGTTGCCCCATGGCATTTCAGGCTTGACTTCGAGAAGGAAGCTTGTGTTGCAGTGCAGTGTCAAGCGCCATGTGGATCTTGCGACGAGCTCTCTGTTGCTCCGATTAAACTCTCCCCGGTTTGATGTCATCCAAGCAATATTTTGTGAGAATTTCGGAATCGCAATGACCAACTTCGAGATTGCACGTAAGTAGTAGTCTGCTAGTATCATTATAAGCTTATGAATGATAATGGAGTTTGGAATTGGATCACATTGTGACATCACCTACTTCACATGGGAATTGCACATGCAGAAAGCCGGAGTATTGCATGACCCCTATGATAGAATGACGCACACCGACCGGAACGTCCTCGGAGAGATTCGAGTATTGATCACTTGGGCTTTTTCATCTGCACGCCTTGAAGTCCATTGGCAACTCAGGTTACTACACTAGGCGCGACTGCCTATAAGACTTCCTCAGACTGTTACCTAAACCTACCAAATCAAAGTCCCCTTTGCGCTTGCGTCTTTTGCGCCCACCAAGCTAGACAGATCGCGCCCTATGCACTTCTATACCATTCCGAGTTATCTGTACTGCTACAAGGCGTAGCCTGCGTCTGGAACTGATCTAACCCACTGTTCGTGATCGTCACCGACCAAACTAAGACTGCTTCTCAACCACCCAAACAGTGGGCAACGATCCATCTCGCTGTAGAGCTCACTACCATTCATGAACAACAGCGGCGGACATAGCTCAGTTGGGAGAGCGTCAGACTGAAGCGGACTTCAAGCCCGAGAAACTTCATTCAATCAATCTGAAGGTCGTGTGTTCAATCCACACTGGCCGCATGTTCTATTTTTGCCATCCATTCTCATCTGTCAGCGGATGCGGCAACGCCTCTGTGAACAGTGTCTGTCGCATCCTGATTTTTGCTTCCTTTGGGTAATGATGAATGAGGAAGTTGTATTTAGTAAACTTCACCTAGTTGACAGACAGTACCCATGATGTTGAAAATATTCTGATCACTATCTGTTGGATTCACAGGTGGAAAAGGAAAATACTCGAGTATCGTGGGTAGCAACGATCACCGACTGTAGTGGTGATATTGCTTGTTCTTGTTGTTCTTCTTGAGTGGAAGTCTAACCAGGTGCCAGCGGCGGCAGGAAGTCTGGGGTACACCACCCTCGTGTGGCTGAGCCACACGGACCACCGTGGCTGGAACGGACCGCGGCAGCAACCTCCTGCTGCCTAATGTAGGCCTATTCCAACAGTATCCGTCGACGACGAGGAGGCGGTATTAACCCTTTGTACGCGGTATTATATGCCGTTCGAAGCGCCGAGCCTAGTCTAGACCTCTTTTATTTATTTTCCATCTATTTTCAGACGTTGCGATGACCTAGTCGTGTAGGAGACCGGATTCCGTATACCAGGTAGAGAGGTAATATTGGCCCGCAACGATGATATACGGCGGAACGCTATAGCCCGACGGGCTGATGGCCTGAATAACCGTAACCCATTCACGATTGCCAGGCTACATCATTTTCGTGTTTGAACGCCTTTCGGCACTGGTCACGACCATGCCGGTTGAGATCTGGCCCATCATAAAGCTAGTCTCGTTAAAGTTGCAGATGTCTAAGTCTACGATGCCGTACTTCGCGATTGTGTTCGCCACAAGCAAGAACCACGCGTTAATCGCGCCCGGATCTTCGCATTGGGCCCTCTTGTAGTCGTACTTGCGAAAACGACGCATTCGCAACTCTGGTTGTCGCTTTACGAAGTTCGAAGCCCATCGCTTCCCAACATGGGGCGCGTCACGATTAGCGAGCAATCGATTCGCCATTTCTTCAACACCGCGAAGACGGGGAGGAAAACATCTGGCGTCCAGGTCGAGGATATAATCAATCAGCTTCTTCTCTTCTAGCAGCGTCAAATTCCGTGAGTTAGGTGTGCTATCACGTCGTGATAACGTTCCCTCTAATCTGCGGCCTAAGGTAACGCGACTAATATTATAGATCTTTGCCGCGGCCCGAATACTGAGATTTCGGTCTTTCTAGGTAGCCTGAACCGCTAAGTTTAATTGGGTATCTTTGTTATGTACTGTCATTGTTTTCGATGGAGAAATGCGTATTGTGATGATGTAGGTGGCACGATGGCGGTTGGGTGGCCCACTCGCTTGTCTGGCCCACTCGCTTATCATGTACGTTACTTCAAGAGGAAGAATACTGAGCTAGTTAGGCACGCAACGAGAGACAGCTGCCTGATAAGAATTGCCATTCTCCTCTGAATTGCGAGCAATCGTCGTGATATTCTGTTTTATTGGCAGCCGGATATGGTCCACAACCGCAGCGTAGCATGTTGTTATGTGGTGATGGGTGTCGGAATTGAGTCAGTATGTAAGACGGTGCCCGACTTGCGACCACACTGTCTGCATCTTCATGGATTATCTCCGCGAAGCTACCCTTATCTCGGCCAGGGTGCGCATCAAACGGGTGCTACACTTAACTGTTCAAGGGCTAGCATCATGATAAAGATATGGGGAAGAGTTGATAAATTCAGATAAGGTAGTCCTCCGATGTGCCGGCGATGGAGCATTCAATAGGACCCGCGAAGCCGACCCTCCGCACATGAAGCCCCGGCAGCGTTTCCATCGCATCACCAATATAAGACCGCCAGAATGACTACCCACGAAGTCGATACTGGTGTCATGCCTTCCGGGTTGAACGACGACAAGATCAGGCCGCCATCGGTCCACAACGAAATATCCTCGCTCAAGGAACAAGCCTTGACAACGCACGAGGTCTTCAAGGATACTGAAGATGGCGTCCAGTTCCGCACGGTCAGCTGCCAGAGCGCCACGATCATGTTCCTCAAGATCCAATTCGCCATGAGCATTTTGAGCGTACCCGGAGCATTCGCCACTCTTGGTGCTGTCGGCGGTGCTCTTTCTCTCGTCGGATGGCATGTCCTCAACACTTGTTGGTCTCGTCAGATTTGAAGTCAGCGACAACAATGCTAACGACATAACTAGATACCGCCGTTATCCTGGGTGAATTCCGCAACCGCCATCCCGATTGTCATAGTATGTCAATTGTTGCCTTCACGCTAGCAAGGAGGCAGTTACTGACGATTACACATAGCTTTGGCTGATATGTGCGGTCGCCTCTGGGGCCGCGTCGGCAAGGAACTTGTCGGATTGCAAATTCTCGTTGCCCAAGTCCTTATTTCTGCAGCGGGTATTGTCTCGATTTCGACAGCGTTCAATGCCCTGTCCAATCACGGAGCATGCACCGTCATCTTCACCTTGGTGGGCGCAATCCTCATCACCATGTTCTCCGCAGTGCGCACATTCAGCCGGCTGGGCTGGCTCACCTGGTTCGGATTCGCCACCTTCTTCATCGCCGTGTTCATCTTCGTTGTTGCTGTTACACAACAAGATCGACCTGCCGTCGCTCCTCCCGGCGATTTCGACCTCGGCTGGACCGCGATTGCCCACCCAACGTTTGTTGTTGGTATCACCGCAAGCGCAAACATCTTCATCAGCAACAGTAGCTCTTCCATGTATCTCCCAATCATAACGGAGATGCGTCGTCCGGATCAGTATAGAAAGGCTGCTTTGGTGACTGGTGTTCTCGTTTTGGCGATGTATCTCTCATTCTCACTGGTTATTTACCGGTGGTGTGGTGTTTGGCTTGCAACTCCCGCTTTTGGAAGCGCTGGCCCTTTGTTCAAGAAAATCTCGTATGGTGTTGCGCTTCCTGGTCTGATTATCGGCGTGGGTATTTACCAACATGTGGCGGCGAAATACCTCTTTGTGCGCATCCTGAGAGATTCGCAGCATCTCCAGGCAAACACCGTCATCCACTGGACAACCTGGATTGGCAGCAACATGACGCTCGGAATCCTGGCGTTCATCGTCGCAGAAGCCGTCCCAATTCTCAACTATCTCCTCGGACTCGCGGGAGCTCTCTGCTTTGCTACCTTCAGTCTCATCTTCCCGGCTTTGTTGTGGATGCAGGACTTTTCGTCGTACAGAAAGGGAGGTGCATCAAAGAAAGCAATGTACGGGTTTCACGTTTTCGTCGTCCTTGTGGGCCTGTTCATGGTGGTCGCCGGAACGTAAGTATATCATATTCCTTTCCTGAAGAACAAAAACTAAGTAGGCCACAGATATAGTGTAGCCGTGTCCATCAAGGACGCGTATGCATCGGGCTTGATTTCGAAGGTTTTCAACTGCGCCGACAACTCCGGGACAATCTCCTGATTCGAACACCTTTCGAACCAGGTTCCTGGGAAAGGATCTCAACTGTCTCGCAAAAATTCGTGTCTAGAGTAAGTTTACCGACGGCTGTCATTACCAGAGTGAGTTAGTGTCAATATAAAAGGTGTTTGCTTTTTGGCACAATCCCATGACCATGGATCGGGCAAGATGTGCCTACTTCCGCGAGTCCGCAAAGTGAAGCGCACCCTTGGGAAAAGCAACTCCCCCCCTTGCTAGGCAAAAGGAAGTCGGGCAAGCGGTGTGGCCCAATCCTTGCATCGTGAACCCAATCGCCCTGGATCTCGACCAACAGATGTCATCAATGTTTGTTTCTGTCACATCCCTGGGACCGGCAGTCACATCACGTTCGGCGGTCGGGGCCCAATATGACAACTGTTTGCTCGCCCAAAAGGCCTTGTTCACGCATTTTCGGCGTTCGGACCTCAGTGCTGTAGGCAAACATAAAGAACGAGAAGATTCCGCCCTTTCGAACAGCAATAATTATTTCCTGTAAACAAACTGATCAAACCAAGTCACAACTTACTGCAATCATGGGTTCCTTAGCTGTTCAGTCGCACTTTTCTAGTCTGGTCGAGGCTCCTTACGATGAAGCATTCGTTGTAATGCAGTCCGTCGCAGCAGACCCCACCTCTGATAAGGTCAACCTCGGTCTTGGCGTATACAGGGACGACGATGCACAACCTTGGACTTTGCCGTCTGTCAAAAAGGTGCCATATCCTCCAGCCGATCAGATCTCGCGGTCTAGCCACATGCTAACCTCAATCTACTCGACGTGTAGGCACAAGCGCAGATCCAAGACAACCACGATTACCTACCTGTTGCCGGACTTCCAACATTCGTCGAAGCTGCTAGGAAACTCCTTCTTGGAGATGTCCTTGAGGACGTCAAGAGTCGTTTGACTACTGTACAGACCATTGCCGGGTCTGGAGCCATTCGCATGGGAGCATTGTTCTTGGACAAGGCAGTCAGACCTGAGAACGTTTGGATCTCAGATCCATCCTGGGCAAGCCATGAACAGATCTGGGAGAATGCTTCACCAAGGACTCAACGCAGGTTCTACCCATACTTTGATCACAAGACGAAGTCGTTCGACCTGGAAGGCATGGTGAGGACGCTTAGACGGGATGCACGACCGGGCGATATCATCATTTTGCAAGCTTGCGCCCATAATCCTACGGGATGCGACCCAACGCAGAAGGAATGGAATATCATTGCCGATATTTGCGAAGAGCTCAGCATCATCCCGTTCATGGATATTGCCTAGTAAGTGTTGCCCTTTCCCATAGCTTGAACGTTACTGACTGGTTCTTTCCAGCCAAGGATTCGCATCTGGCGATGACCACCACGATGCCTGGGCCGTCCGTCACTTCGTCGGCAGAGGAACGATGGAGGTCTTGGTCGCCCAGTCATTCTCCAAGAGCTTTGGTCTCTACGGCCACCGAGTGGGCGCCCTTCACATCTTGGCCCACGACTCCGCCGCGGTTCCGGCTATCAAATCCAACTTACTTCAGTTCATCAGCTCCGAGTACTTGACTCCCTCAGCATGGGGTGCACGCATTGTGTCAACAATCCTCAACGATCCTGAACTCACGAGAAAGTGGCGCCAGGACTTGAGGAAGATGAATGCTCGCGTCAAGAGCATGCGAGCGTTCCTGTTCGTTGAGCTCACGAAGCGAGGCACACCTGGGTCTTGGAGACACATCATCGATCAGATCGGCATGTTCTCCTACACTGGTCTCACTGCTTCCCAAGTCAAGACGATGAGGGAGAAACATCACATCTATCTCTTGTCTACAGGAAGAGCGTCCATATCAGGATGTGAGTTCGAGCTCCATGTTATTTCCTTTGATGGCTTCCGTACTGATTTTGTGGACAGTGAATAGCAAAAACGTCTTCAGGGTTGCGGAAGCAATCGACCAAGTCGTGCGAGCGGATGCGGGCGTTTGAATATCTAGTATTGATATCCATTTAGTTTAACTTTACTCGGGCGTTTGTACATCACTGCAACTGGGCTGGCGATTTGTAGCACCGCACATAGTTTTCATCGGTAACATAAGTAGTTTGAGTAGAAACCAAGCATCCGACATGCAGTATTTAGTATCTCTGAGTGTTGGAATAGGCCTACATTAGGCAGCAGGAGGTTGCTGCCGCGGTCCGTTCCAGCCACGGTGGTCCGTGTGGCTCAGCCACACGAGGGTGGTACCCCAGACTTCCTGTCGCCGCTGGCACCTGGTTAGACTTCCACTCAAGAACAACAAGAACAAGCAATATCACCACTACAGTCGGTGATCGTTGCTACTCACGATACTCGAGTATTTTCCTTTTCCACCTGTGAATCCAACACTGAGAAACCTTTTTCTCTATTATTCCAAATATTCTGACAGGTGACCAAACCGCTTCTGAGACATGCTGCTCGTGGTGCCCCTAGGTATTGCCTTAATTGGGCAACCGTGATGTGGGCAAGACCTTCGACAAGTCACAGGTAGGCTGAAAGGATCAAAATCAAATCACTATGGAGGTGAAAAAAACTCAGTGGCTCGAAAATGCCGAGTTTGGGCGGTCCAGGTGGGAGAAGATGTCTTTTTAAAACCTCGGATGCTACATGGATTCAACTTATTGTGAACAACCAGGATCTGTCCCCCATGCTATGTCCTTTGCCGCAAAATCTCCCCTTGAAGCCGATTACTGGCTGGGGTCATCGCAACCGCCCAGAACAAAACTGATGTTGCTGAGAGGGCATCCGGAGTCAACGGAGTCTCTGCACGCTTGGCTTTTGCAGCTGTTTTGCTTGAACTTCTCGCGGGCGTTTTTTTGCTAATTGCGCGTTAGTTTACGACAGAAACTTCAACTTTACTCTCCTCATTGGTGGTAAGATGCTACTTACGGGGACTGCAGCCACAAGTGTGCTCATGGTGAACAGAGCGATGCAAAGGGAGGAGATGCTGAACTGCATTGTGAAAAGTTTTGGCGGTTGAATTATGAAGTGAGAATAGAGTTGGCCGGCAACAGGTAGATAGAATAGAAGGCTGCAAGTGTATTGAATTGATAGCGGATTGAGGTGATGAACGACTATTGATGTGCGCAGAAGATCGTGTTTAATATACCATGCTGGGCATGAACCAATCCCACCGGAGCTTCAAGCTTGGCTTCAAGCTTACCTCGTATTCCACTTGTCTGATCGACGTTGTTGACTCGAAACGTCGCATGTGTCTCGATTAATTATTATGCTTAATATGGCTATGGATTCAATGTCGACCTATCGAGCTCGTGTCCCTTTGACACTACACATCAACTGCAACCTCAGCTAATTCATGGTCGAAGTGATATGTCTGGCGTTGGCTACTGAGTAAGGAACTCATCTTCCGGATCGTGTCGTTGCGCAGAAATGCGTGCGTTGCGCGTCAAACGTCCAGTTTTAAAGACTCCAATAACGCCGGCGCAATGTTTGTTTGTTTTATATTTGACGCCATGGCGGCAAGGGCGCAGCCGCCCTTGCGGCAGACCTCCCGGAGGGTATGTGGCGTAGAGGGTCGTAGGCTCTAGCTATATACTATATAGTACACGCCGTATCCTGACGTCCTCTAAGTCTTGCTCGTGAGCTAGTATGTGTTCTATCCATCCTTAGTTCCTACTGGTGCCTTAGTTCCGTTATAACTATCTAGTTTTTTAATAGAGGTAGTTTGTCGTTTGGAGGATAGGTTATGACCTATTTCCTAGTACCGCGGGTAGATCTTCTGGAAGAAGTCTGTTACGTAGAGGAAGGCCTGGAAGCCTTTAGAGTCAGTGATTAGCCCCTTAAAGTAGCGATCGAAGGATTTTATAGGTCCTACGGGCTCCTGGCGGCTATAGGGGTAGAGGGTGGGCTACTATTGCCTCCTTAGTAGGGTCTTTTGGTAGTAGACTAGATAGTCTACCTCCTTAACCCCTCTATAGGAGTAGGTAAGTAGTATTTCTATATAGTTAAAGCGTTGGTGATATTATTTAAAGTCCCCGTAGCCTAACCGTACCGTAAGGAGGTAATGAAGGGTAGCCCTAGGGAGGCTAAGTTTAGGAGGGTAAGTAAGGGTGGCCTTGAGCCCTAGTTATGTTACGGCCAGCTAGTCGTAGGGGTAGTTTGCAGAAGTTGAGGCTGCGGGACTGGTAACAGTAATCGTAGTCGGGGATAGCTTCAGGGAAGCTATGTCTGTCAATCGTAAGGGTAGGTAAGGCTTCGGTGATCAATCGTAGTCTTGTCAAGGTAGTAGCTGAAAGCGGATGTTAATCCTGATACGAAGTTAATTGCTGAAGAAGCAGACTTTTTGCAAGGTGCTTTAGTCACAGACAGATGACTCTGGATGTCAAGACTGATAGATGATATCGACAAAGTTCGGAAGCGGAAGCGGACTGTTGGGTTCTATTGAGTGTTGATAAGTCGATGAACAGAAAGAGAAATGGTTCTGACCACCGACAACAGAGGCATAATTATAGCTATTGGCGAGCTCCCTGGATGACTCTGAATTTCTGAGAAAGGCTCTTGCGCTCAAGTTGAGAGAACCATTGAGACGGATTGGGATCATCCCACAGCTCAAGCAACAATAAGGTCAACGAAAGCAGGCCGTAGTACAGACCGTTGATGGTCTTGAGAGAAGTTTTGGCCTCGTCTTCATTTATCACCTCATTGTTTTAAACATTGAGCCAAGGGGTGGGTTGTCGGCTCCCTCTCGAGCGTTTCTCTTCCCTTGCCTGGCTTTATCGAGCCCCCAAAAGGAGGTCAATGACAGTGATGAAAGCCATTGAGGTTGCCAAGGGAGCCAGGTGGTTTGTCAGGCGCATCCAAAAGCTTAAGGATATCTTGAAGCTGCCAGGAAACTTGCCATCGATTCAAACGTCTTAAAATTCCTCAAGAATTGTTTGAGACATGCCCCTCCATCTTTGGTGCCTGTGTGACAGTCAAGATCTCAAGGTCCTGGGATACAGTGCACAGAATAGCTTCGTTTTGTACAAAATCAAAACACAAATGTCTCTATAAATATCTATATCTATAAATCCTCATGACCGCTTCAAGAACCCATTTTTATCCCTGCTTTACTCATTATAACATAAAAGGCTGCTTGTACCAGCCACAAGTCGACAAACGGGTTTACAATCCCAGTGTGCGTTCGCTTTAATCAACATACTTGGGAATAGTGGCCATCACACCATCCTTGGCGATGAGCTCCATGGCCTTGGTGACCTCATCAATGAAGCGCTGGTCGCCGCGCAAATCGTCACCGAACAGGATCTTGACGCTGAGAAGCTGGCGGGGGTTGTTGCCGCCGGCCTTGGCCAGGGCCTGGAGCTCCTCGCGCATCGGGTCGTCGACCGTGAAGGTCTTGCCCTCGTCGTCGACGCCGTTGATGTAGCGGAACCAGGCGCCGGCAACGAAGCATAGGCGACGGAAGGGGCCCGTGGTCCAGATCTGCTCGGCGATGGAGGGCATGATGAACTGCGGGATCTTGCCGGACGCGCCGAGGGCGACGCGGGGGATCTGGTCCATGATGGTGGGGTTGGAGAAGCGCTCCATGAGGGTGTTGCAGTACTCGTCAATGTCGACGCCGGGGATCTCGGGAAGCAGGGGCTTGACCTCCTCCTGCATCATCTGCCAGACGAACTTGCGGTAGATGGGGTGCTCCATGACCTCGTGGACGTACTTGAAGCCGGCGAGCTGGCCGGGGTACGCCATGGCGGAGTGCGAGGCGTTGAGGAGACGGAGCTTGTGCTTCTCGAACTGCTCGACCTCGTGGACGCCCTCGACGATCTGGACGCCGACCTTCTCGAACGGCGGGCGGCCGTCACAGAACTTGTCCTCGACGACCCACTGCATGAAGGGCTCGGTGACGACGGGCCAGCCGTCCTCGATGCCAAAGGTCTCTGCGAGCGACTTGATGTCGTTCTGGGAGGTGCTGGGGGTGATGCGGTCGACCATGGCGTTGGGGAAGCCGCCCTCTTTGGCGATCCACGCGGCGATCTCTGGGTTCTTGAGGCGGGCGAAGGAATCGAGCATAGAGCGGGTGATGGAGCCGTTCTTCTGCATGTTGTCACAGGAGAGGACGGTGAAGGGCTTCTGGCCATTTGCGTGGCGCCTGGCGAGCGCGGCGTAGAGGAAGCCAAAGATGCTGATGGGCTCGTTCTCGTTGGCCAGATCGTGCTGGATGTCGGGGTGCTCCGATTGCAGCTGGTGAGAGTTCTCGTTGTAGTAGTAGCCGCTCTCGGTGATGGTCAGGGACACGATGCGGGTGTCCGGGTGAGCCATCTTGGCGATGACGGCCTCGCGGTCATCGGGCGCGAAGAGGAACGAGTTGATGCTGCCAATGACGCTGGCGTTGCTGCCCTTTGCGGAGCGCTCGATGAGTGTGTAGAGGTGGTCCTGGGCGCTCAGGACGTCGCGCATGGCGGCGTCGTTTGGCCGGAGGCCGACACCGCAAATGGCCCAGTCGGTCTCATCGTGCTTCTGGAGGAGGCGGTCAATGTAGACGGCGAGATGAGCTCTGTGGAAGCCGCCGACTCCGACGTGGACGATGCCCTCCTTGACGACGCTGCGGTCATAGGTGAGGACCTTTACGGTCTGCTTGCCCTCCTGTGAGGAGATTGAGGACAGGTTGTTGCTGGTGAGCTTCAGGCTGTCCGTGCTGTGAGGCATCTTAGGATTAAAAATGAACAATTGGTACAGGCAAGTAATCCAGGAGGTAATTGATGAGATGGCGAGAGCGAATTATGAGAGAGAGGGAGGAGTGAGCTTGAGGTTGAAAGTTGAAGTGATCAAGAACACACCGCCGTCTCCTGAGTCCTGACCGCAAGTTTTTAATGAGAGAGCGACAGACAGTCTGATTTTTGATAAACTGGGCCCGGTGACGTTTTCGGACTGGTCCGGCCTGATAAACTGGGATCAGAGGTGGAGCTACCAAAGCACACCTTGCCACTATCACTGACCTCAACATTTTAGCAACCTGGAGAAACGAGACAGCTGTGGCTTGAATGCCTAGAAGTCTCTGGAAACCAATCAAACGGCACGGGGTGTGGAATTGGGTCGAAACATTCCAAGCTCAAGGCTTGGTTAAAGCTGTATTCCTAGACTGAGTAGCAACTCCAAGAGACAAACATCAACGCATAACGGAGGGAAATCCGCCATCTCTCAAAGACTCACCTACCTAAATTTAGCACACAAACTGAAAATTCCTAAAACCCCTTCTTATATCCGAGCTATTGGCAACTTGGCCCTGCATTCAGGGTCTTTCTCGTATTGTCACCAACGCAACAGAACCCGTGGCTGGAATTCCAATTTTAACTTGCCTCATGTGACCGTTAATTAAGAGACATTGGCATCGGTGCTCCAGTTCTAGAGCTTCTCCAACTCATCTTGGGGCAATTGCTTTCTCCGCCTGCACGCCAGGGTAACGATGTTGGGGAAGCTTGTGGAGAACCCCCTTATTCATCGGGCCCCGGCTGGGCACCACTGGGCCGAAAAGCTGGAGCACGCCCCTGAGAAAAAACAAAAAATCTACGAACAGAGTGGCGGTGCTTTGTGATCCCGACACCGGTGGCGCGAGTCATGGGTGTTGGCGGATGAACTGAACTTGCTACGAACACCTACTTCGTATGCGTTGCGTCCATTTGATGAGCTTCCTCTAATACTCAGTAACTCATTCAAAACATCCTTTTTCCACTCTGGGCAGCTGGAAATGGCCTATCATTAGTCGTCGTGGCCCGGATTCCTCTCACCCCTCATTTTTACCGCTGTCTCTGATGGCTGGCGCGGTCTGAAAAGGTCAAACATGAAGTGTTGCAGCAGAGGTGAGAAGTATGCTTTCTCAACATTTGAGATGGCACGTGAACTATACAGATAATTTCCTGCAAGGCCCTACGTCTCGGATTTTACGCTTTTACCGCATATAGTTGGAATGAGTGAAAGTGGTATGTGGGTGACTTCGTGTAACATTTGTTCTAAGCTACCTCTAGCACTCATGATCATGATGAGATATTCTCCATGAGAAGAATGCCTCCCAAACAGCAATAAGGCAAGAAGCCGACTGGCTTTCCAAGTCCGATCTTGCCTCCCGATAACATCTTTGTACCATCTGGGTTTCCTCTTGGGAGATCATTCAGAATTACAGGTAAAAGACC
The DNA here is from genome assembly GCF_030913505.1 of Colletotrichum phormii. Taxonomy (NCBI): domain Eukaryota; kingdom Fungi; phylum Ascomycota; class Sordariomycetes; order Glomerellales; family Glomerellaceae; genus Colletotrichum; species Colletotrichum phormii. The sequence goes on from NW_026851486.1 coordinate 43,513, forward strand.
GAATAGGCCAACAAAGCCCAGGCAGGGACGCAGGGAAGAGCCTCCAAAAGGTATCCGTAGTAAACGAGGCTGGCCAACCCGACAATTGAGACCACCAACCTGGCTCTCGCCTTGATATTCTCAATCTTCTGCTTACGACCTTCCATCTTGATGCGCTGCTTGTAAGCTTCGGTCTCGATGCGAAGCTTGCGAGTCTCCGTCTCGATGTGCTGCTTGCGAGCTTCCATCTCGATGTGATGCTTGAGAGCTTTGATCCTGTTGAGGTACTTGCGAGCTGCCTCCATGGTATCGCTTCCTTCAAATCCTACAGCGATTTCGATGAAGGCCTTGATGGCTTTGAGACAGTGTGAAGGCATGCGACCAGCAATCGAGACTTCCGTTGACTGGGAGTCATTGTTGCTGGCAGATAGTCCCTGCTCTCTGGCTTTGACCTTGTTCGCCAGTTGGACCGCTTGTTCAAGACCGGTGACTGTGCGTGCAATATCGAGCACGAAGGGGTGGTCCTCTTTACCCTCTGGGGCAATGGCCTTGAGGATACGAGGGTAGGGGGAAATGTTGACAAGGCTGTCCTCAGAGACATTGGAATCGGTCTCTTTGAAGTCTGCATGATTGAAGATAGTGTTGGTGAGGCTGTCCTTAGACTCGGAACCCTCAGAATCAGACTCTGTGAACACAGAAGATCTGGAGACGGCGTTGAAGGTGTGGGTAGGAGAGGTATCGTCGACGACGTAGTTCGACTGATTGAGAGGGAGAGGAGGCAGGTGGCTCAGCTGCTCTGGGGTAGCGTAAAGGGTCATGGCCCACTGATCAGAAGACACGCTCTCGGAGCTATCGTCGGAGTCATCATCGTAATAATAAGGGATACCGTCTTCGAAGAGGCGCCCGTCTTGCATCTGTGAGAATGATGTGAGTAGGAATATATTTACATGCGAATTTCACAATCTCTTGATGAAGACTGAGCAATGCAGTGAGGAAATGAGTGGGCGGAAGGGCATACCCAACGCCATCTGCGTCTGCGTCTAGCAGAGCTGCGGTTGCTGCGGAAGGGCAGCTCAGGGCCTTCAGTGTCGGAACCAGAGTCCGAAACGGAGTCCGAAGCAGAGCTAGAAGCGGAGTCGAACATGGCTTTGTACTGGCCTGGCAGTGACCTTTGGTGATTGTTTGTGATTGCAAAGCAGAAGAGATTGAGAGACTGTCGCCCTCTGCTTTGTGATGTGAGGGTGAGAAAAGTGTATTAAGTTGCGGTTGGCAAGAAGGAGGTGAAAGGTGAAGGGCGGAAAGTGGAAGGTGGGCAAATATTAACAGTCCAGGTGCAGGTGTGGAAGGAACACGCCTGCCTCAGTATTTTCTTGTTTATTTTTTGCCACCTAGTCGTCCCAGTTGTATTCCAGATTCGTATCTAAGGAGTGACTATTCATTGACCTCACTTATTCAACCAAGGTGAGTGAAGTCAATGCAACTGCAGCCAATCCTGGCTTCCTCTTAACATCGTAAGTTATGTTGAGGGCAGCTCTGTCACTCTGATGGAACCGTTTGAAGTACCAGCCAACCACACCTACTTGGCAGAGCTCTCCTTCTGCTCTTGGCTTTGCTGCTGCTTGGCTTTGGCCCGCTGCAACTCTACCATTGCCTCCTGCATCATCTGCACCACATACCACACTTCCTGGCAATCTATGATCCCGTTTACAACGCGATAGAATGATCTCTGCATGCAACCGACTTCTAAGGCGGAGAAGAATCCTCCATCAGTTGGCTTGCTGACCGCTGCATTCCTCTTGCCCTTGTCGCATTTGTAGTGACGTTCGACCTTGTTGTTGTTCTGCATCTTTGTCGGGCTTGTAGATGTCTCGGGCTGTGTCTTCCCAGCTTGCTTGCACGTGTGATTTTCCGCAGAGCCATCGTTCTTGTTGGTCTTCTTCGCTATCTTGGTCTTGCTCTTGCTCTTGGGGATTGCCTGCTGTTCGATGGTGGCTCCTGTGTTGTTCTTGGCTGTCTCGGGATCTTTACCAGTCTTCTCCTTCGCCTTGCCCTTCTTACTCTCAGGGATCGTTGGTTGTTTGGTGTTCGTCTCAACGCTGATCTCATCAGCCTTAGAATTCTTGCCAGTCTTCTCCTTCTCCTTAGTCTTCGTGGTTGGGGGGACTGCCGACCGGTCGATGTGAACCCTTGGGTTGTTCTCCGCAGTCTCAACGGCTTTGCTAGCCTTATTCTTTCTCTTCTTTGGCCTGTTCTTCTTGCTTTTGGAGACCGCCGACTGGTTGTTGCTGGGCACGGCATTGATCTCGGCAGAATCAGAAGCTTTGTCGGTCAAGTTCTTCGTTTGGTTCTTCTCATTCTGATCTTCTTGACTCTTGACGGCCATGGATTCGCCACTCTTAGCATCCTCGTTATTCTTCTCAACGTTGGCCGTCTCTCCAGTCTTCTTCTTTGTCTTCTTGTCCTTCTGCATCTTCTGGTTGTTCTTTGTGGCCTTTGTGGCTTCAGCTGCAGCCTTCGCTCGCAGCTTTGTAAGTTCAAGTACGTTTTCGAGCAACTTCTGTTGATGAAGGAGCATTACCACCACGTGAACAATTGCCTTGGTGAGTTTAGGCGGGCATTGTATTACAATTTGGATGAGGTTGGAGGGATCCATATCGTATGTAGACATGAGTTCTCGAAGTATCTCAATACTTCCCATCAGGCCTGGCTCATCGTGCTATTGACAGCATTGAGGTTAGCTATCGGCTTCACGTTGAGACTAGACCGACCGATAGAGCATAGGCTACTTTGAATACTCACCTCCATGGCGTAATAGCTAGCATCGGGAGGCACATGAGGACCCCAAGCAGCCGCAATAATGGGATCCACCGGAGGCGCAGTCTCAGGAGTCTGAAAAGAGGCTTGCTTGTGGGATGCGCCCTTGGTGGTTGGCGGATTTTGTTGACCACTCATGACGGAGAATCTCTGGGCCTGGAAATGGTCGAGTACCGTGGTCTTCAAATCTTGCGAGATCAGAGCGTTCGCGTTTCAGTGATGGAATTGAACTTCTCAAAAGTGGTTGAGGGTGGCAAGAAAAGAAGGAATGAAGGAGTTCAGTTGATGTGCAGGAAAAGGTGAAGTTGGCTCGCAAGGCTGTGAAGATGCGAAAGGGTATGAGGTGTCCTAGGGCAGAGCAACAAACGGCTAGGCGAATGTCCAAGAAAACATGGGATCGCAATAGACAGCAAGAGCGAACGGGCTGTAGGGGACGGACTGACCCAAAAACAAAGACATGCAATCACCGAGCGGTATCTTCTATGAATTTAACGCAAAATATTTTCAATTTTGAGATGATGCAGTTTATTCGAGCTCATCTATCATAGTATGTCTCAAACCTTCAAACCTTTCCATTAACACTAGTCTCACCGTCACTCTTCATCCAGCTCAGGATAGTGGCGGTAAATCCCCTGAGAGTACTTTTGTCTACGGTCGCTAGCAAGATATTCTTTAATCTTGGGCCGTTCCTTGACAGCATCGTAGAGCGCAAAGAGGCCCTTGAAGTCGCCAGCTCCCTCGATACGCTTCAGAGCATTGGGAAACGCGAACTTAAGACCATCGAGGCACTGCCCAAGTTAGCTTCCATGAAGACTCAGGATACCGAGGAAGGGAATCTTACCTGGAAAAGGACCAAGTCAGCGTATGTCAGAGACCCGCCATAGAGCCAAGGGCCCTTGCCGCTAGCCTTGCTCTTTAGCACCCGCTCAAAGTAGCCAAAGAATTTGGGCAACCGGTTGGCGATGTAGTCCTTGGCCTTGATCTTACTCTCCTCCTTCTGGTCCTCGTAGTACAGCCCTGTCGCGATAGGGTGGTGTGTGTCGTGAGCCTCGTTGCTCAGTCCATCCAGCGCAGTCAGCGCAAGGCCGTTGACGAAGTAGATACCATCGTCATCTTCGGATATCTTGGGCGCAAGGCCGAGGCGTGGTCCCAGGTAGAGTAGGATGTTGGACGTCTGGCTAATGAGGAGTTCGCCGTGCTTCAGGATGGGGGGAGCCAAGGGAGGCGGATTGTGCTCATCGCCCAGGTTCTTGTCATCGATCTGGGCCAGGACAGTCTTGACGCCGTCTTCAATCTGCGCAGTATCGGTGTATTCAGCGCCGGCCTCCTCCAGGAGGAGACGGGCGTGCTCTCCGCGGCCGGGGAGACCTGGCCAGTAGATGAGTTCATAGGAGACGTCCTTGGAGGACTTTTGACGCTTAGCACTGGGAGTTTCGGCCATTGCTTCTGTGTATGGGTGTCTTTGAGATAAGTCAGCTGAGGGAAAGTCAATTGAGGCTTTGGAGAAACTAGAAGATAATGAGTGGAGTATGGCGGTGAGGAGGTGTGAGTGAGTTGAGGCTTACATATGAAGTCTGAACGGCTGGCGGCTCAGCATGAAGTCATAGGGCGTGGTCGAACCATTCCGCCGCCAGGGGCCGCGGCGGGGTAGTGGGGTCGTTGCAGCCGATGGCGGGGCTACACGGCGCCCTTGAGCCCCGCTCAGTATTGCCCGCGGTTTGCTGCAGCTCAGCTGTCCCTTTGTCATGCATGAAGTAAGCTGAGATTTCCCCATTGATCAGAGCAGCTAGCGCGGCCTTTGAACTCTCCCTTCGAGTCTGAGAGGATTCAGATCGTATTGTATCAGTCAACTGACTTTATTGACAGGAGGTGTATCTGGATGTATGCACTTTCATCCATCGCGGTCCGTACCCCAGATCCACATCGCGGCATGACATGGCAAAGTTTACTCCCGCGTCCGAATTCCCCGCCGGACTAAACTAAACACCTTGGCTTCCGAATAGAGTACTACGAGTGTGTCAGCTACACTTGCCTACAACTCTAGAGTCTCCATATGGTCAGTCATCGTCCCACGTAAGCGGGCTGAAATATGCAGCTTGCCGGGTCTTTTCTGCTTCCGCATGACGTCCCGAAGCCGGCTGGTTCAGCTTTAGCCCCGCTTTTACTCATTCACGGACCCGACTCGGTTCCACCCTGCTTCGCGAAAACGAGGCTCGTGGTACAGCTCGACGCGTTGAAGGGAACCATGGAACTATTCTTCTCTATGCGAATGATAAGATATGCAACTACCCGTTGAGCTTAATCAAACATCGATGACCACTGGGAACCATAAGGAAATGCAATGCTGGCTCCATATCCTTGTCGCACATCCCTTCAATATCAGACACAACCGCTTTCGGGAAAGCCTTGAAAAACCTGGCAGTAATGAGACGGAGCTCTATCCGAGCCAAATGTCTTCCTAAGCAAGCTGTTTCTATACGTCAACAAAAGCTGTTTCAACGGGGAAGATACCCGTGTTCGGATGGTGCTTACTTCGGGCACCGCCGCCAAATGGCATAGTGCAATCCTTCATTTCCTGCGTGGTATTTTCCCACCTTTCGGGATAGAATCGATACGGGTCGGGGAACGCATGTTCGTCCCGGTGAAGACTATACGCCTGCGTCGTAACGGTGAATCCTTCGGGAATAAACTGCCCTGAAAGCTCCGCACCGCCGGGCGGCACCAGTCTCGGGAGTCCGCATGGCAAAGCAGTGTAAAGCCGAAGCGTCTCGTTGACAATCCAATTCACGTACGTCAACTCCTTGAGCTGTTCGTAGGAATAGTTGTCCGTCAACGCGTCTAGCTCCTTCATGAGCTTGGCCTTGATCTCGGGGATCTTGCACACCGCCCAGACGAGATAGATCATGGAGTTGGCGGTCGTATCGCTACCGCCGACGATGAAAACCTGCGCGTTGTCGCGGATTTCAATGGGATTCCAGGTCTCTTCCTCGCCAGCATTGTAGAGCTTGGAGAAGACTGTCGGGTAGGGGTCTGAGCCGGTCTCTTCGACGCGCTTTGCGTGGCGGTCTAGAGCGCCTTGGGCGTAGTCAAAGGTGCGGTATTGGATAGCTGTAGCCTCTTTGAAGACTGGAATTGGGAGATAGAGAGAGATTTGGGCAATTGTTGGGAACATGGATCGTAATCCGCCGACGAAGCCAAGGCTGACGAAGTCGTTGACAGATCGATTTTTCTACTCAGAACCATGTATATTAGTATGTTTTCTATTAGAATCGTCGAAACCTCGTCTGTCAAGGATTAGCATACCTTGCCGCTTTCCAAGTTGCCGAAGGACTCGCCAAAGGCCAGGTCACCGATGACATCAAATGAGAGGAACATGAACCACTTGGCGATGTCTGCTGCGCCTCGGACCTTGTTCTCCTCACGAATGCGCTCAATTGCCAGGCGGACTTTGCTGTCAATACGAGGGAGAAAGGTCTTCAAGCCAGTTTCTGACATGGGGTTCGAAAGCAGGCGCTTGTACTTGCGGTGGATCTCTGGACGGATCTCGTTGAAGACGCTTGAGGAGTCGGTGATGAGAAGTGAGTAGAATGGTGACTTGAAGAATCCAGTCTTGACACTGTGAATCCGCTGGCATGTTGGTGGATCAGAGATATCGACCTCGTATGGACTGTATCGTACCACTGGCCCGTACGTGGCGTGTAGATCATGGATCCAGTCAGGGTGGTGTGCGGTGATGACCTTGAATGTTGATGGCAGTGTTGTGAACCTAGTATACCAGGGCCCAGGAATACTCGACAACGGGTTTGTGAGACCTGCATAGATGTACTAGTAGGCCATCAATCAGCGATCAATGAAAGACATCAGTCAGTAGCTGTGGAATTTGGGAACATACCGCAGCCAGTGCAACGCATACAAGCGCACCGCCGAGGTAAAAAGGATTTGTTTTCAGGATATCCATCTTGTTGACAACAACATAAGTTCTTTAATAGCACGAACTACTGGCAGAAGTGGCATGAACACGAGACCCATTGGCTATATACGCCAGCAGGACTTTGCTGACTCTGTCAACGATCGTCGGAATCCCCCAATTCGACCGGCTAGCGATATTGGTCAGCCGTAGCTGATTGTATACGGCGTATGAAACCACAATGACGCGTGATGCGTGTTCTACGGTTGCTTTGGGAAGTTATCCCAGCCAGTCAGGTTGGCGCACAAGAGGAAGCTGGGGCCACGGGGGAACAGCTGGAGTCGTCCGGTCTACAAGGTTTGGAGCTCAGACATGGAGTCCGGCACCCACGAAGGGTGTGATCGACCTGTACAACATCATCGCGATGATGGCTTAAAGGAGTATAAATCTCGTTACTTTGGACGAGCACAGCGTCCCGCTGCTTCCGCCCTATGCTAGGCAACTGGAGGAAGCAAATGTCCGTTACATCGAGTCTCGGATGAAGTTCGAGCAGCAGGATCGTGTCCGGTCCGCGTCGCGACGGTCCGGAACAGGCCGCGAAACCGCGCAAATTCATTAGCATTCAGGTACTTAGTTCCGGCCAACTCGTCTTTTCTCGGTTACTTACAACAAAAGCATGTATTGCGTCACTGCTGGGTTTGGGAGTTAGGGTAGCAGGGCATAGATCTTGGAGATACACTTGGCGCCCAGTGCTTTTAGGCTCAGAGATCTCCAAAGTATCCCACCCTATTCCGCAAGCTCAGACTTACCCTGTCAGAAACAGTGACAAGGCAGAAATTCCGGGTAAGTTTCCCGAACAGAGCCACTACCCGAAAGGGTTGTGCTACAACCAAGACCGAGCCCTTTTCCAAAAGTCAAGTCTTCTAGAAATCTTGCATGTGGTTATTTATTACACGAGCAAAAAGGAAAGTCTTGTCTCCAAGCAAATCGGATACTGTCGTCCTAAATGTGTCAAGTAGGTATGCTAAAACTTATCGGAGTGAAAATTGCGATAACGGACTGAAAGGTTACACAGGTTGTTAGCCGAGCTCTTCTCGAAGGCTTTGAAGTCAGACTATCATTCATAACCGTTAGATCGTCTTTAGGGGTTATCCCATCTTGAACTTGGTTTTGCAAGTTGAGGGCCTCGGCCCACGCTGTTGAGGTCGGTAGCTGCACAATCGCCAGGTGAAGTACGGAAGCTACCCGGCCAGACTCCCGCAGGCGTGATTGAACTGTTCTGATTCCCATAACGGTGAAGGGAGACACTTGAAAGCTCGGTGAGAAGCATAGCAACTGGCGTTAGTTGAAATGATTCCAATCCTTCATTACATTAAGTAGGTGTTGGGGAACATAGAGTTGAAGTAAAACTAGAGATTGAAGGATCAAATCGACATAAGTAAGTGTGATGATGGTAGGGCTGGGATAACCTCTTGTATTTTGCCTTCTGTTGGGCAGCGATTATCAGGTAGGGGGTCAATGGGATGTATTGATGAGTATGAAGAACGAGTGGCTATGGGAATATCCCGACTATCTATATAGTGAGTGGAAGACCCTTTATACTGGCATATCCTTGGCAAACTTAGTCATGCTTGTGTAAGACCATATTGTTTCATAGGCATGGTGTGACAATCGTTGTAACGAGTGTACTGGGATGGGCCTGACACACCCCCCTAGGTTCAAGTCTTTGCTTGAAGCTATTCACACTTCTTCCTGGCCCAGCAGGTGTGTGATGTTAACAAGACGAAGTTGACGAACGAATTCTCGGTGTTTTTGTGCGTTCAGTGGTTTGGTTAGACCATCAGCGATAGTGCTATTGGTATCCATCCACTTGAAAGTGATGTCTCCTTTCCGACAGACTTGGCGAGCCCACAAATTCTGTATATCGATATGTTTCAGCCTGGAGGTTCTGTGGGGCTTTTCATCTGTCAGAAGACGAAGAGTTTGACTGTTGTCGCAGTAAATAGTAGGGAAACCGTCTGGTTGAATCTGGAGATTCTCCATTAACCTTATGGTTGCCATATACTCTCTTGTGGCTTGAGTGAGAGCAACTAGTTCTGCTTCCGTTGATGAGGTAACTACACAGGTCTGCTTTGTGGCTCTCCATTCAATAGGACCACCAAAGAGCATGGTGATATACCCCTGACTGCTTCGTCGTGTATTGAGGTCATCAGCAAATGCTGCGTCGGAAGAACAGCACAGTCTTCCGTCTGCTGACCCATCGTATTCAATTGCTAATCCCTTGGTTCGGGCAAGGTAGGCAAGACATCTGTCTGCCGCTTCCATGTGCGATGGACCAGGATTCTGAAGATATTCAGAGAGTCTTGATGTTGTATGTGATATATCGGGTCTGGCAATAACAGCTGCATAGTTGAGAGATCCAACCTTGCTCTGATATTCGATGATTGTCTGTTTTGACGCTTGACCATCGTATTTGACAAGTTGATCAAGTGCCATTGGAGTCATTGGCCATCCTTTGTTGTTTTGGACCTTATACTTGGTCTCAAGAGAGTCAATGTAGTTATCGAGGGATAGCCATATCTTTTTGGCATTGATGTCTCTGATAATTCTGATGCCAAGAAACCATCGGAGATCGCCCATATCTCTGAGTTGGTAATGGTTGTGAAGATCATCAGTGATCTTTTTGGCCTCTTCCTGCAGGTCAGGGAGGAAAGCGATCACTATATCGTCTACAAATATAAAGACGATGATCCCATCTCTCATGAAGACACACTCGTCTTCCTCAAGTTGGCGAAAGCCTATTTGCTTCATAGTTTTGGTAATGTGACGTTGCCAGAGGAGAGGCGACCTCCTGAGGCCATATAAAGCTCTGAGAAGCAAAAGACAACTCTCATATTCCTCAAAGCCAGGTGGGTGTCTGACATACACCACCTCATCTAGCCAGGCGTTTGTGAACGCATTGACTGCATCTTTTTGCCAGAAACGAAGTCCAAACCTGGCTCCAAGGGCCATCATGGTTCTGAAGGTTCTGGCAGCAAGAGTTGATGCTGAAGTGTCGAGATCGTTCGGCGGTTGAAGATTGCCTTGGACACAAATCCTTGCTTTGAACTTGTGAAGATAGCCGTGCTTGTCGAACTTATAAGTGAACACCCATAATAAGGGGATAATAAAGTGTTTTTCCTTATCGACGTTGCAGATCTGAACTCTCTTCCATGTGGCGATATCCCAATGGTGTTTTAGCTCAGATTCACAAGCAGCTTTCCATTCCTTGAAGAAGGGGTGCTTTTGAGCCTCTCTCCAGTTTCTGGGAGTTGGAGGAAGATCTCTCTTGTGCATCTTTCTTGTCGCATCCATCGTTGCGCTATGGAGTGCGCTTGTGTTGGCGGATATGTAGGCGATATACTGCTTCTGATAGAGACCTCTCGATTCAGAGCCTGCTGCCTTTTTACTTGGTTTCCGTCGCCTCGGGGATTTCAGGATGTTGGAAGAGTCAACCCCTTCACTTTTGTCGTATTTCTGGCGTCTTTTGATAACGTTGCTGAGGGGCTGTTGACCTACACCTTCCAAAGTGTTATTGTTGGAAGTATTGCTACCATCTCCACTCGTTGGAGTTGGTGAAGTCGCTGATTGGGTTGGTGATGAATCTTCTGGTCGAGGGGAGCCTTCCACCCACCCAGGTTCGATCTGATGGTCCCTATGTAAGGGTTGATTTTCTTCTTGTTGAGACACTGTCTCTTCTGTGTTGACATAGATGGTTTCATGGATTACTTCGTCTGAAGTAATGGCTGACGATGAAGATGGAAGTGGAGGGCTACTAGACATCACCCCCCCAGCCGAAGAGATATCGAGGCTGGTTTCTGTTCCTCTTACAGAACTGCCAGGCTGGCTGGATAGGCGGTTACCTAGCGTCACTTCTTCCCTAAGACAAGGTAGAGTTGGAAGACTATTATCTGGAGCGAAAATAGAACTTTGGCGGTCTGACGGATGAGTTGCATAGGTATCTGGGGCCGCGAAATCCTCTAGAATGGATTCGATATCGTGATCAATATCGTCATGGAGTTCCAACAGGTCTAGATGCCCTGTCTGCTCTCTTATCTGTACGGCATCAAGTTGCTGGACTTCTGAAGGATTGTAGACAACTGATTCGTCAAATGACACGTCTCTGGATCTGAAAACCTGATTCAGAGTAGGGACCCATATGCGATAGATGTTCGAGCTATCATATCCACAGAGATAGCCAAAATGAGCTCTAGGTGCCATCTTGGCTGACTTTTGGCGGCCAGCCATGTAGTTTTTGGTCAGAGGATAGGCTCTGCAACCATATCTCTTGAGATGGCTAAGCGATGATAGTTCTGGGCGCTTTGTACCCTTGTTGGCATTCAGCCACGCATTCGTCTTTCCTTCTGGTGTCATCCAGTTGATCTTCCTTCTTGGAGTTCGGTTGCCAAGATAGACGGCTGCCGCTGTTGTCTCTGGCCAGAGTTGTGGGGGAAAGTTTGACTGTATACAGAGAGCTCTTGCTGCAGCAAATATAACTCCCCCAGCTCTCTCGGCTTGGCCGTTTTGTGCTGATGTGTATGGTGCTGTTCTCTCCAGAATGATCCCTTCCTCGGAGGTGTAGTCCTCTATGTTGGTCTGTAGAGACACATCCCCATCAAGCCGTAAAAATCGTACAACAATATCGTATTGCACTGAGAGAAACTTGACTAGTTGCTTGATAAATCGGAGGCCAAGAAGTCGTCGATGTGGAAGTGCTCTCTGGAGCTTCAGCTTGGTGTATGGGCATGTGGCGATAATACTGACTTTCGCCCCATTGTACGCTTCCTCCATCAGAAAGAAGTCAATGTTGATCCTCTCGAATGGGTAAGTGGTTTTGTAAATTGGTTGACGTCTTGAGATGCTCCTCATTGCTTTGGCCTGTCTACATGTCTCGCAGTCCTCTATCAGAAGACCCTCTATTCCTGCATCTGAGGATGCCTTGGATAGGTGTTGAAGAGCCGCCTTATTTGCGTGGCTAAGTCGTTCGTGCCACAGTTTGGCGTTCTCCTTGCTGGTTGCTCGAGGCTGAGAAGAGGATGAGAAATAGACTGCCCCTTGGCCGTCAGGAGGCTCGAGATGGTATTGTGATTCTAGTATCCAGATTTGAAATTGAGGACTGCCCTGATTGTCTTCAAAGCATCGATGTCTTGCCGAGAACCAAAGTCCTTGCTCTTCTAATCTGATGGTACTGATCAGGGTAGTTGGAGCGTCTGATACTAAATATGCGCTGTTGATTCGCAATTGATGAGGTTGGCCCATTGCATCTACTGCATTGACTATCATGGTCCCTTTTGGGGTTGCAATAATAGGCCCATTTGGGGTGTCAAAGGTCTTCTTGACAGGGTTTAGATCTGCAAAGCGAGATTTGTCCCATGTGAGGGTATCTGTTGCCCCGCTGTCAACAAGTACAGCGTGTTTGTTATCGCTGGCTTGAGCGATGTGCTGACAGCTGCCATTTGGTTCTTCTGGCACTGAGCTGGTATCCGACCAGTCAGTATCTGAGTCTGATGGACTGGATGCCCGTATGTAGTTGGCCTTGCTGGCCTTCTGTTCTGCCAATTGGTCTGGAGAGACGCTCTTGGTCCTGCTTTGTTCTATCTTTTCCTTTAGCCTAGGGTTGTTGGCAAGGAAATCTTGAGCCATCTGGATCTTCGCTGTGTCTCCAGTCCAGCCGGATGGACGAATGTATGGGTTTAAATAGAAGCATTCCTGATAAAAGTGCTTCTTCCCATCTGATAGACAAAAGGGTTTCGGCCTGTTGTCCTTATCCTTTGGTTTTCGGCCAAAAGAAGCGTTGTTGGTGTTGCCCTTGGCTGAAACCCGTGGAGATTGGCCTTCTTCACGCTGTTTCCAAGTGGCATATGCACCGCCTGATTTGGAGTCTTCATCTCCATGCCCAGCCTCTAGCCAGGTTCTCAAATGCTGAAGGATTTTCTTGCCTGTCAGCCGTTCTGATGGATCAACGTCGTCAATTTCTTCCCTGGTTGTATCCCTAGCCATGGGAGCGACGAAGTCTGGATATACCCCTTTCAATGCGTTGAGAAGGGTGGTTTGTTGATGAGGTACACTCATCTCTTCACAGCCCAATCTGACTGCTTTGGAGAGATTGGTCTCACAAGATTGAATCCACTCTTGGGTGCCTGATCTCTTGATCCTCATGAGATGATCTCTATAGGTCTTGTAGGTAAGTCTTTTCTCCGCTTGAGGAGATCGTTGATACCTGTCCTTCAGGCTTCGCAGGGCTTCTCTTGGAGTATCAGCATCCACTAGCCAGGAGAGCATGGTTGGCTCGATAGTGGTGGTGATGTCTCTCATGGTTTTCTGAAGCGCCTGGGTTCTTCGCTCGTACTGCCTAAGCTCCTCGATATATACTCTGCTGTTGGCGTCAAACAGAGTAACTTGGTCGCTATTTGGGTCGACTGGCAGTTGTGGTCTGATAGGCGCAGTCAAGGCCTCATCAGAGTCAGGGTTGCAGAACTGCCATATCCCGTTAGATTTGGCATTCATCCTGATGAAGGTATACCAGTCTGGCCAGTCAGATTGGCTTTTAAGGCGAATAGTAGTCTGTACGGTAGACATCTTGTCCGATAGACAAATAGGTCGGTTGTGATACCCGTGGATTGACCAGGTGCCTGCCTGGGCTGCTAATAGACAAAGAGGTAGTTGACTGTGTGATGCTTATTCAGAGTATCCAGTGGTCAGAAAGACAACTGGGCTCATAACTGTTGGGCAGCGATTATCAGGTAGGGGGTCAATGGGATGTATTGATGAGTATGAAGAACGAGTGGCTATGGGAATATCCCGACTATCTATATAGTGAGTGGAAGACCCTTTATACTGGCATATCCTTGGCAAACTTAGTCATGCTTGTGTAAGACCATATTGTTTCATAGGCATGGTGTGACAATCGTTGTAACGAGTGTACTGGGATGGGCCTGACACCTTCAAACCCTCTGATTCTTCTTCGCTGACACCGAGAACTAGCATCTGCGATGGTTTCATAATCGGCAGGACCTTTCTAGGAACATAGATACAAGCTGGATAGAATACCAGAGTGCAAAACTATGTATCAAAACTCTGCACGATATGTCGTCGAAATTTTAGCCATGTGGACTGCCACACCATTCTCTCCTTGCTTCTCGCCCTCCTTTTTCCCGTTGTCATCTCTCACCATCGGGCGCGTTGCGAGATCTTCAGCTTTTGGATATGCGACCTTGTGCACAGTGTACCAGGGTCGACTGAAAAGAGTTTCCATATACTCTAAAGACCTTCCAGAAGTTTCCGGCATCGCAAGATATACGTAGACAAGGGAAACAGAGCAGATGGCCGCAAAGAATATGAACGCACCGTAACGCTCTGTAGCGGCCAGAAGTGATGGCATAGCTCGCGAGCAGCCAAAGTAAAAGGCCCAATGAAAGGCCATGAGGACAGATACACACAGAGATCTAATTCTAATGGGGAAAACCTCTGCGCTGACGAGATAAGGGATGGAAAACCATCCTATGGACCGTGCGATTGCATGCAAGTAAATGGCCGCGATGGCAGCTTCACTTGCTCGTCTCGCTGCTGGATCTGCAGAGATGTCTTCTGGGTCACGGCCATTGGTGACTTTCAGGTAGATACCAACGAATAGAAGCGTGGTAATCTGTAGACATATACCCGTAAGAAGGGAACGCCTCCTGCCGATGAAGTCGATAACGAAAATCGAGAATAGTAAGACTGAGATAAACTTGACAATGGCATAAACCCCAGTAGCAAGGAGAAGACTCTCCTCGCCCTGTATACCAAGATATCCAAAAATGGACGGGCTGTATTGCTTGCTGTATCCAAAAAGGACCCGGGCCCCTTACCGCCCCCGAAGGGCCAGGCCGAAGCCTATTGGTACGCCCTGATCAGAGATCCGGGTGCCTTTGAGAAGTTCGAGCGCTTGACGCGGTACTTCGAAACGCACTCCATGTGAGGGGATAGCAAGCCCGAGATACCACGCCTCACACTTTATCATACACCTACCGATATCTCTTGGGCCATATCCCTACCTCCACCCTCCCTCTCCCTCTCCCTCCTTTATTTTTCCCGATCTACTCGAGATAATACTGGAAAACAGAAAAATGTACTCGTGGGTAATTACGCCCGCGAGGGCCGTCCTTTTCGTTATAGCCCGTCGTCTGTGGACGATATAGGGCTACTCAAGGCCCATTCGCTTCTGCCGAGTCAGGAAACCCCTGCTGGCGTGCTTTTTTTGGAACTGAACGGACCCTAGGGATTAGCTAATAATCTCCACTTGTTGGTATTCCTTTCACAGGGAATTTGGTTCGAACCGTAGGGTCCTGGGGGTGACGAAGTATCAACATCTCTGTATTGATTGATTCTGCGTAAGGAGTAGAAGGGAGATTCCAACCGGAGGTTGGGTGGGTAGTCGAGGTCTAAGTGTACCCCCTCGAGGTGGCCCATGCTCTGCCCCTACTCGCGGTCGAATTGGACTTCCAATCCGACAATTCCGATGGGATCCCTAAAGCCCGCATCGTTAGTGGGACACCTGGCATTAACTTGACGAACTGCTGCTTTGGTGGGCCTGAAAACAAGACCATCTTTATCACAGATAGCTTGGAAGGGAGTATGCAAAAGCTCGATTGGTATTGCCGAGGCGCACGACCGCAACCAAGCCTCAAGAGATAGCAGATCTGCCAATGATACTAGACTTTTCTACAACTGTAGTCATCCTTCTTCGTGCAGGAAAGAAAGTCGCTTGAGAAGGCGGAGTCTAGTAGGGTTCGGAGGTCCTCAAAGAAGCAACTCGCACGGAGTGATTCCGACTCACAGCAGGGAGCGGGGGCAAAGGTCCAAAGCAACAGTGAAAAGTAGCCGAACCATGCCAATTTCCCCATCTTCAAACGCGTCGCCGGAGCCACTCCGAAAGTTGTCACGAAAGAGGTATAGCAGTGGATATCTCAGGGGTAGACAGGGGTATTGCCATACAAAAGGGGCTCCCTCGAGGGCTTCCCTTTTCCCCTTTTCCATAGTTGATTAGACCACAGTTGAGATCCCGATTTCCATGAGCTACTCTATATGCTGATTTGTGACAAAAGTCGTGTCGGAAACAGCATTGAAGGTTCAACACACTCCTGTCAAATATTCCTTGACGTTTGCTCCCAAAAATGAGCGGCGCAGCGGATCGACTACCCCGACTTCCAGCTTGTCAGCTGTGCTATCAGAAGAAAATCCAAGTATGTGCCGCTATGGACCCCAATAACGTAAGCGGGGGCCTAACATTTACTTCATCAAGTGCGACAGTACCAGGCCAACATGTACTCCATGTTCAAAAACTGGCAGCGAGTGCGTTGTGCTGAATTCTGGTGGTGACAGAGCAATCTCGCGAGCGTAAAGTTTAGAAGACAGAAACATAAAAAGCTAAAGGCTATTTGCGGCAGCGCCGAAGAGCTTATGGAAATCCTCGGCATGACTCCGGGTATCCGTTCACGAACGAGAATTAAGAAGTCATATAACAATACCTTTGTCTCAAGCATCCAAAGACTTCTTTACACAGTAAATCAAACAAGCATACTCCTCAACATCCAACATTTCCCCTCCTCCCAATAAAAATATCCGTTTCTATCCCCCACTAGTTCAAAGAGAAGCTTCTGCGCGACGAGGTGGCATCGACTCTGAGCGTCAAACTAGTCAAGTCGGTAGAACTTCCCAACTTGGCTTTGGCATCCAGTACTGAACCTGGCCCTAGCATGATCAGCCTTGTTATGGACCGCCCTGTGGGCATTCAGGATGAGGACATTTCAGTACGGGTGAGTGGAGGAAACTACAAAGACAACTTCTCAGTCGGAAGAAAGTTGACAAACGTATTCCAGCCCCCAACTGAAGACGATGGCCTACCCGTGTCGACGGAAACGCCACATCACAGATCGCAAACTAGTCGCTATCTTGTACTCTATTCGCAGCTGATTTCAAGCATCCGGTCAGGAAGAAAAGTGGATGTTCTACTTACTTACAGTAACACCGTTCATTGGAGAGATCTACCTCCCAATATTGACCCTCACTCGCCCTCTACTCAGCAGCTTTCGAACCTTTACCAGCAACCATTTTGTCGAGCTTTGGTTCATCTCACCTTTGAAATGCCTCAAGCAAACATGTTGAATGATCTTTGGCTGGTTAACACCCAAGATCTTGAGACGGATACTATCAATACGTCATTCCAATTTGTCAACCGGTCTTACGATCTGTTTACAAAGGGAAGTTTTGTTTGCAGCTTCATTGATGCATACGACATCTTCCAAGCTGTGGTCGCTTTTGCATGCCTCACCTATCGTAGAAGTCAAGATGATTCTGCCCCGCGTCGACTCGCCAAAGTGACAGAAGTCATTAACAAAGCCTCGGCACTTATCGCGGCGTCACGATTTCCTGCACTTGCAGCATTTCAACAGGTCCTGCTTAGTCTTTCCACCAGGATTATGGAAAGTGACGAACCAGTCATCAATGTAAGACGGATTCGGAGTTTTTAAATTCTCTACAAGTATGACGAAGGCTAACCTTTTCAAAGATCACCTCTTCGGGTGACTTCCCAGATGTTATTCCACGTCGATCTAAGCGACTCATTCGATGTACCTTTACGTAGCCAAATTCAGCTTGCTATATCAATGATTAATTGCGGAGAGAGGAGGTAGGACACTGCTGGGATTTGTCCCTAAACTTCACATGGCGGATAACAGACTTCAATAGCAGCATCATGGCCGAGATCAACATAGATGTCGCTGAGTGAAGAACTTGCCATAAGAGTCATATTCCCGTCATTGGAGCAACGTAATTGGGTAGTCTATGTATGATCCTCACTTCAAAGAACTGAGCCGATTCTGGAATCCGTTGCTGACGCGGACTCAGTCCGAGCAGGGTCGGACGCACTCCGGTATTAGTGGCGAGACTGGACCAACCCCAGACAGCCCGCAACACATCCACAATCGTTCCGCGGGGAAACTGGGTCTCAATGCGGGGAAGTTGAAAGCTCCTTTGGGTATGAGATTATTATCGCACATTGCTGGTTCCCAGCTGAGCCTCAGGTCAAGACCAGTGACACCAGTCTGTGACAAGAGTACAAAGGGTGTCGACTCTTCCAGTCAGATGGCATTTCCAAATCCTGCTTCACATGTCCCATTCTTCTGAATCAGATAATCCTTTGTCAACATGGCTTCTCCTCGTGATTCCACACGCGGCTCAGTCGATGTCAAAGTCAGGATTGAATGGGAAGAAAACACTCAGACCCGCGACCCTCTACTGGAGCCCTACGACCTCATCAGAGACAAAACCCCCGAACAGCTCAAATCACTCAATAGAGCTGTTAAATTTCTGCCGATGGTGTGCGCCATGCTTATGATGAAGTGAGTTTTTCCTCTTCCTTCTCGTCTTTTTCCGTCAATACCGTACCCCTGCGGTAGTTGACTGTGCTCAGTTATCTAGACCGCATCAACGTTTCCAACGCACGACTTGCCGGCATGCAAGATGATCTGCACATGTCAGACATCATGTGGTCCGCCGGTATCTCGCTTTTTTACGTGGGATATATCATTTCGCAGGTTCTCGCGAATGTCATCATCGCGAAGGGAAAGCCACGAACTTTGCTTCCATGCTGTATGATCGGGTGGTCGATCACCACCATATGCATGCCCCGGTCACTGCCGGCTGGGGCTTTCTCCTGTGTCGTTTCGTTATAGGTCTAAGTGAAGGCCCCTTTGTGCCAGCGGTGTCGTTGATGACATCGTCTTGGTACACAAAGCATGAGTCTCTCCTCCGTATGGGAACTTGGCACGCTGGAAACACCATTTCGCAGGCCGTTTCGGGCCTCCTAGCTGCTAAAGTCCTCCGCAATATGAATGGTATAGCTGGGCTATCACCATGTCAATGGTTCTTGCTTCTTGAGGGTCAGTTGCTGTGGATATGCGATGACAATCTCCTTTACTAACGCAGTCACAGGTATTGTCAGCATCATTGTTGGTCTAGCCAGCTTTTGGCTTATTCCCAACTTTCCCGAGTCGACTGGCACCTATTTTTTAACCGCCGAGGAGTCGCAAATGGCCCAATACCGGCAAACTGTGTCAGCTGGCGGTCGAACTGAAGACGACGAGGGCGACTATTGGGGAGGAGTATGGATGGCACTCAAAGACCCATTCACATACCTCTTCTCTGCTATACATTTCTCCCTAATCATCGCCCAGTCTTATAAAGACTTCTTTCCATCCGTCAGTCAAATCAACGTTAGCTTCAATCACAGGTCCAACTTCTACTCACATAAAACGTCTATAGATCCTTACTACTCTTGGATTTGGGACTACCGAGACGTGCCTTATTCAAGCGCCACCTCCAATCATTGCATTTCTTGTGACTTTGGCAGTTTCTTGGTCGTCCGGCCGGATGCTTGAGCATGGCTACCACATTATCATTCCGATTCTGTTGACACTGGTTGGGTGCATTGTGATGATCACAACGCTCAATGAACCGCAGTACTTGGGATTGCAATGACGAGGAGGGCAAGATTCACCGACCAAGCTACCGTGTAACGGGGGCCGGCGCTCTTTGGGTATAGATACGGAGTCCAAACCAGTGCGAGGTTTCCGATTGAATTATTCGCAGCCAAGGCAATAGCTCGCTTCTTTTGCGGCCGAGCAGCAATATTCGCCATCCAGGCGTTGGAGATCTGGAAGCAGCCATATGTCCCAGGCAACATGAGGAACAAGGCAAAATACCGTGCCCCAGTATTTGTAGTTGCAATCGTGATGATGGTTCCACCTAGAGCGGCTGCAGCCGGATACATAATGTGTATCGACCGTTTTGACGTACGATCCGAGTACCAAGTGTTGAGGAGGCAAAACAGGGCAGTGAAGATGTACGGCGGCGAAGTCAGCAGAAGTGTCTCAATGGTGCCATATCCGAAGCTCTGGACAAGCGTGGGCAGGAAGTTGGTCAAAGAAGCAACAGCATGCAAACACATCTGGCCGATTACGCATAGCCAAATGTGGTAATCCCTAGCCGCAAGGTTGAAAGCGGCGCCAGTGCTAATAACTTCTTCCTCTTTTCCAGCGTATTCGATGATACGCAAGACGCCGATAGCTTTCTCTTCAGGCGTCAGCCATTTCGTAGTCGCGGGCCAGTCGGGTATAGTAAACGCGGTGGCCGTGGCGAATACGATTGTTGCGATGCCTTCGATGATGAAGAGCCATCTCCAAGACTCGAGGGAGTTGTTCGAGAACGCAGCCGCTATGCCTGCAGCAAAGAGTCCGCCAAAAGCACCCGAGACCATGGCAGCGCAAAAGAATATGCCAAGACGTAGACCGAGTTCCTTTCGAGTGTACCAGCCACTAAACAAGAAAGCGCAACCGACAAAGAAGGGCGCCTGTGGGCTTCTAGTCAGCATGGTATTCGGAAATTGCATCCAGTCTTACTCAAGATAGCAGTCTGGGTTACGAACCTCGGTGATGCCTAGAAAGAACCGATTGACCGCTAGCCCAGCAAAGCTGTGGACTGCGCCAGACAGACCGATGACTATGCCCCACGTAGTCATGCATCCAGAAAGATACCAGCTGGGGCGGACTTTGGTGAGAATCATGTTGCTGAGTACTGGGAATATCGGCGTTAGAATTTGTCTCAACCGATCTTCAGGGGGGTTGTCGGCAGGTATCTTGCATGGCGATATATCCAATGAATGTGACCGAAAGAACAATATTATACTCGTAACCCGATATTCCGAGATCCTTATCTAGGCCTTGAACTCGAGCATGGGCTAGTGCCAGGTTAGTAAGTCGTACTGACTTGACGTCCATCACCTGAAAACACTCACGAACAGCATTCCGGTCGACATAGTTCAAGATGTACATGACAATCTGCGCGAAGGTTAGTATCTGTGCGTTCTCCAAGCCATCCTGGCGAGAATCCGTGACATACCAGGATAGGTAAGAGCCTCCAATCGATCTTCCGTACCAACTTCCTCTCTCGTCCGGCTCTCTCTTCTGGGGACCACGCAGCGACAATGGCAGCATAGTCTACTACCATTGGTGCGTTCTCCGTCACATCCTGCTCAGTCGATATAGTCGAATGGCTGAGTTCATCAAAGGGAGTCTCTATCACCACGCAGTAGAACAATTTCCCCGGGTATGTCTTTACCTTGGTGAAGGGGCAAAAGATTGATGACGAGATCAGACGAGAATAGGGGCTAATTTCGGTGAAACTGGCCTTGCCTTTTCTTGTATGAACGAAGAAATTCAAGATTCGGGAATCAAGTGCAGCCATGAATTTATAACTATTTAACCCCAACTACCTTCGGTCGCTTACGTCTTGAACCGACCACACTTGTCACTCAACAGAGACGGCTCGGTCAAGCGCCTCTCAGACTTGATGATGTCCTTTACCCCGACCGCAAGCAACACGCTAACATCGCCAAGACTCCGGGGTAAGTTTCGTCGAATGGCATCGATTTCCGATTTCCCGGCAAACAAATTCGACTTGGTTGAACACGGCAAACCTCTTAAACCCAAAGCCACTACAATGTGAGCCGATTGCGCGACTCTTGAAGTCCGAAGATTGACCGCTGACGCTTGGGATAAACACATCCTGCTCGCGGCAATGCCAGTCACAAATGAATTTCTCTGAGGCGTACTGGAGTCATGTATAACTGTAGTCTCACAAGAACCAGGAAATCGGCGAAACGCCGATGCAGCGGCCAACTTTTGGAGATCGCGGTGGGGTAGCAGTCGGCCAGCCTAGGATCGTCTCAACCCAGGCCAGTTAGATTGGAGACGCTGGAAAACGTTTCCATTGAGAATTAGGATGACAGCTTACATAAATATCTCCAGTATCAATCTCATAGAATTCCATTTTCAGCTATCCCATTTCATTCCTACAACAGCTAAAGACCCCTCCTACACAATTCTTTCCTTGTCTCCAAGACTCTCACCAGTAGCCGTAATTCCAGTCATTATGACGAGTCTATCGACCAAACTTGCTGATCTCGAAAGAGCCGGCAAGCCAGTACAAGTCGGTATCATTGGTGCTGGCAAGTTTGGTTCCATGTACATCTCTCAATCTCATCGTACTGCAGGTATTCACCTTGCTGCAATCGCCGATCTATCACAAGAGCGTGCCCTTGCTGCTCTCAAACGCACCGGGTACCCAGAAAACAATTTTGATGCCACCGCTTCGCTCTCAATCTCTGAAGGTATCGCCAACGGCAAGACCACTATTACCACAGACTCGGCCGCCCTAATCGCAACACCCGAGATCGACGTCATTCTTGAAGTTAGCGGTAACCCGGCCGCAGGTATTCGTCATGCTCTGCTATGTTGCGAGCATAAAAAGCACATCGTCATGATCAACGTCGAGGCAGATGTTCTTGCGGGACCCCTGCTAGCCCGAAAGGCTCGAGAGGCCGGTATCATCTACTCAATGGCCTACGGTGACCAGCCTGCCCTCATCGCTGAGATGGTTGACTGGGCGAGAACGGCTGGCTTCGAGGTCGTATGCGCTGGCAAAGGCACCAAGCACCTACCAGAATACCATTACTCCACGCCAGATACGGTCTGGAATCACTATGGATTCACCAAAGAGCAACTAGCTGGTGGTGACTTCAACCCACAGATGTTCAACAGCTTTCTTGATGGCACCAAGAGCGCACTGGAGATGGCAGCTGTCGCCAACGGTTGTGATTTGAGTCCTCCAACCAACGGACTGAGTTTCCCACCCTGTGGTGTATGGGACCTACCCAATGTGTTGAAGCCCATCAGCGAAGGAGGTCAGTTGGAGAAGACTGGCACCGTCGAAATTGTGTCTTGCATGGAGGAGGACGGTCGATGGGTTTTCAACAATCTACGATGGGGCGTCTACGTGATTATAAAAGGTAAGCGTTCTTCAAGTCCAACTCGTTCAGCCACGACGGTTTCTGATATAACTATTAGCACCCGGAGAGTACCAGCGTGAGTGCTTCAAGCAATATGGTCTGAAGACCGACCCATCTGGTTGGTACGCCGCTCAATACAAGCCATATCACCTCATCGGACTCGAGCTCGGTATTTCCGTCGCCACCATCATGGTCCGCGGTGAGCCCACAGGCCAGACCAAGACTTGGGCCGGCGATGTTGTCGCGACAGCAAAGCGAGATCTCAAAGCAGGCGAGACGCTTGATGGGGAAGGAGGCTTCACGGTTTATGGAAAACTCATGACGGCTGAAGACTCAATGGCGATTGAAGGACTGCCCATCGGTCTGGCTCACGGCTTTGTTCTGAAACGCGACGTCCAGAAGGACCACGGCCTCAGCTGGCAAGATGTTGAGTATAGTGAAAAGACACAAGCGGTGGCTATCAGGAAGGAGATGGAGGCCATGTTCAAAAAGGAGTTCCAGGCGCAGAAATCAGGAGGCGTCAATGGACTGAACGGCGTGAATGGGGTGCATTGAGAGACTAAATACTGTTTTCAGACCATGTTCCGTTAGACTCTGGCGAGTACCCACAGGTTAAACAAAGACACCAGTTTGAAATACTCCCAGATCTCTCAGCATCGATAAACGGAAGCAATTGACTTGAAAAGTATGCGGAGTCGTCGATTTGGGGGAATGCATATGTCTTTGAAGTCAACGCACTACATGCCTCGATATTACTGAAACGAACCAAGGTGAGTCTGTTTGCGAAAGTTTCCTGTGCTAGCTTGGATCAGCAACATAAAGCTTCACACTTTCGCCTAGGTAAGAGCAGGAGATCACATATGAACTGCACGGAAGTGAATAGGCCTATGTTCGATACTAGGTTGAGGTGACGATAACCGCAAAAATCCGAACAACGTTTCTTGACATCACAAACGTATCAGACTAAGGATGCAAGGGAAAGGACCAACAGTTATCTATCAGAGTAAGTACAGTGTCACAAGTGTCCATCTAGCATCGCTTGGCTTGCAGACAGCTTTCATGTAGCGCCGGCTTTACTTCTGGACCTGCCCGTAGTACCAGACATTTTAGCCCATTCTCCTCGGGCTCACAACGGTGGGAGGCGGCAACTTCGTCAAGGTGCGCCCAGATCGGCAGGACTAGCACTCTAGTCTGACTCGTGAAGCCACAACGGCGACAGGTCAACAACATCATTGTCGGTAGTCGATCGGCGTGCTTAGAAATCTCGCAGTCCGGCGGGATAGAATAAGATAGCAAATCCTTATCTTGTCAAAGGAAAGTCCATACCGCCGGTAACGCATATGCAGAGATGAAGTGTAACGATTGAACGGCTGAACCGGCCTCATGGTCAAAGTTATCTTTCGGACTTACGGAACACTCCTGCAGGGATCAAAAGCCAATGAGACATGATTGGAATGATCCACAGGTTGCTGATGTGACCCAGCCATGCTTGCTCCATTCCATTTCGCGGGGGTTCGAATGGTCTGTGAGGGGAAAAGATGGGATTTTCTGTGGGTTGCATGAATGCCGGGCAAATTCGGGCAGACCTTTGAAGAACATCAGTGAACCAACTCTAAAGAGGAGGTTTACAAAGTTGAAGGCAGATAGATGAGCAGCAAGAAACCAGTGGTGATTTGAATCAACGGGATGAAGTTTGTTGGTTTGACAACTTTAATGATCCGTCAGAGAGCTTCTAGAACGTGTCATTGTCGCACAGATCAGAACCCATGTCTTGAGCAATACAATCAGGTTTTTCAGGCATTATTTCCTTGATATTTGCAATCTTGCCAATTTTTCTTTTGCCCCCCACATGAAGCCTAGGAGAGCCCTGTCGCAACGCTAAATTGGGATGAACGAATTTTCGTGACAATCTGTAACAGGACGAGTGTCGTATCGGCCTTGCTGAGCCGGTCTACGAGCTAGAAGGCCGAATGCTGGACTAGCACCAGTCGGAAGCCGTTTCTGTTCCTCTTCGCCTGCCTTAGCTTGCTGCTCGCCGACTTGGCATCGCGCGATCGGTGCGGCGGCTGCGGCCTAGCAGACTCCCCTGCCGCCTCACGGAGCGCCAAGCCGGCCAGATAATTCTTTTCATCAGCCAAGAATGCGGCTTCCCACCCGGACCGGGACCTGTAGCTGGCGGGAGCTAGGAACAAGCCACCAAGCGGTCAGGCACGACGATTGCGAGCTGCTCGTCCCGAAGGAGAAATGTTCCCAACACGTGGTGATGTGTCAGACCACGTTCTCTGTAAAGTGATAGATACAGCAAGACCAGGGGCATGCTAGATCTTGACTGTGGGTATTTGGGAAGAGACTCTTGACAGATGAAAACCGAAGGAAAAAACTTACTTCATAAACGGACGGCTTTCATCGTCGAGAACCACCCAAAACAACACGAGTTTGACTGTCCATGTGCCGCTTCTAGATTTTTCTCCCCTAGGGTTGACGTCAGCCCACATCTCCAAGGTCCCAGAAAACCTTCCCCAAACCAATCCCCAGAGTGAGAAATTTTAACATGTTGGTAACTCTGGAGTCTGCTTTCTCCACGCGGAGACTCCGTACGTTTCCGTCGTCGTCACGAGAACGAACGGTGCGGGCTTCGGACTGTCACCGAGTAGATCCAGAACGCGGTACCGGGAGAATTTTCGGCCAAACCACCCACCCTTCGGGCGGGTCTCGTACAAACGCTATCCTGCGCGGATGTGGAGTCGCGAGTCAGATGGGAAGAAGAACGGTCGTCGCGGCCTGATCCCCGGAGCCCTTTGCCTGCTTTTTGCCTGCCAGACCTGGGGGCCAGAACAGACAACTGGGACCCCGGGCTCCGCGTCGCCCCATGGTCACGCGCTCTGCAGACTGTGTGTGAGGAAAGTCTGGAGCCCCAAGGGCAATAGAGTCTCAGCGCCCGCAACATCTGCCCTCCACCCTCCCTCCGACCTCTCCCCCAGCCTGCTTAATGTTCTCCAAGTGCGTGTTCCGTGTTCCTGGGGTCTCTCCACTGGAGAAGAGGCTTGAAAATGCGGACAAGAGGTCGCTCCTACTTCGGCCGTTTCTCTCCAGGTCTCCACACTAACACCAGACAAAAATTTCGGATGACGATGTTGGTGTCGAGGTTAGACAGACAATCACGTCGAGAGTCGGGCGAGGAATCCACAATCCATCAATGCCGTCTTCGGGTTGGCTGACTTGGAATATTGGCCGCTCTTATTGTTGATCTGCTAGTGTGTCGTCGTGAGCAGTGCCGTGACTCTGAGAAACGCAGAGGGTGATTAAAAGCCCGGCTCGTCCCAGTCTCTGGTGTTAGCCGCTTTTCCTTGGCAGGTGTCTATTTTTCCTCCGGACTATCAGAGCCGCATTTCTTAGCATCAGACTTAATCAGATCTGCTATTACCCTTTTGGGCCAATCTTTGTTTAAACGAGGAGGTCTTGGCTCGCGGCCACGCGGAACTACCCAACAACATGCACGGAGTCACACTCGCCCCGAAGATTTCGGGCAAACACAACCCAGACGGCCAAAATGAGGCTCACGTCGAGAACCTCGCCAGTGCCCTCCCTGGTGTAAACGAGAAGGATGCTGCCGCCATCGCCGCGGCCGGTGGTTGGGAGGTCGATGCATTCATCGACAGCATGGAGCGGGAGCTGGAGGCCGCTGGTGGGTTGAAGAAGGGCTTTTTCCAACTTGAGTTCACCAACACCAAGTACTTCACATGGCTCATTGTGGCCTTCGCTTCCATGGGTGGTCTCCTTTCCGGTCTCGATCAGTCTCTCATTTCGGGCGCCAACCTCTTCCTCCCTGCTGATCTCGGCCTCACAACCCGCGAAAACTCCCTCGTCAACTCTGCCATGCCTCTCGGTGCCGTCGGTGGTGCCATCATCCTCAGTCCCTCGAACGAATACCTCGGCCGAAAGATGTCCATCATCATCTCTTGCATCCTTTACACTATTGGCGCTGCGCTTTGCGCCGGCGCCCAGAACTTTGGTGAGTCCATCTACACCCCATCACGTGTCTGGAGGCCGGACATGACTAACTCACTATCAAGGCATGATTGTCAGTGCTCGTATCATCCTCGGAATGGGTGTCGGTCTCGAGGGTGGTACCGTCCCCGTCTACGTCGCCGAAACCGCCGAACGCCGCATCCGTGGTAATGTCGTCTCCCTATACCAACTCAACATCGCCCTCGGCGAGGTTCTCGGCTACGCCATCGCCGCCATTTTCATCCACGTGCCCGGCAACTGGCGCTGGATTCTCGGATCCTCCCTTCTCTTCTCCACCATCATGTTCGCCGGCATGCTCTTCCTGCCCGAATCTCCCCGTTACCTGATGCACAAGGGCAAGACGCTCGAGGCCTACAAGGTGTGGAAGCGCATCCGTGGTATTTCTACCCCTGAGGCCAGGGAAGAGTTTTTCGTCATGAAGGTTTCCGTTGTCGACGAGAAGCAGCAGGTGTCCGAGGGTGCCAAGAACAAGCGCTTCCCCTGGATGGACTTCATCACCGTCCCCCGCGCCCGTCGTGCTTTGGTCTATGCCAACATCATGATTCTTCTTGGCCAGCTTACTGGTGTCAACGCCATCATGTACTACATGTCCGTTCTCATGCAGCAGATTGGTTTCAACGACGAGAAGGCCACCTACATGTCTCTCGTCGGTGGTGGATCTCTGCTCATCGGTACCATCCCTGCCTGCTTCTACATGGAGAAGTTTGGTCGTCGCTTCTGGGCCAACACTATGCTTCCCGGTTTCTTTGTTGGACTGGTTATCATTGGTGTCAGCTACCAGATCCCTACCGATACCAACACTACCGGTGCCGTGGCTTGCTACCTCATCGGTTTGGCTCTTTACATGGGCTTCTTCGGCTGCTACGCTTGTCTCACCTGGGTTGTTCCTTCTGAAGTCTACCCCACCTACCTCCGATCCTACGGCATGACCACGTCTTCTGGTCTGCTGTTCATGTTTTCTTTCATCGTCACCTACAACTTCTCTGCGATGCAGGATGCCATGACCCGTACTGGTCTTACTCTCGGCTTCTACGGAGGCATTGCCATCCTAGGATGGTTCTACCAGGTAAATACTTCCATTTCCGTACCAAGATGAACCTCGGACTAACAATTCACAGATGATCTTCATGCCTGAGACCAAGGACAAGACTCTTGAGGACATTGATCGTCTCTTCGAGAAGCCGACTAGCGAGATTGTCGCTATGAACATGAAGAACAACACCCAAGCTTTTGGCAACTTCTTCATGGGTCGCTGGGGCAGCAAGGCGCAACAGCCCACTCGCGAACTTGAGGTTGAGGAGAAGGAGAAGGACATCGCGGCCTAAAACCTCAACTGCATTTTATGTATAATGAATTGGCTGCCGCCACGATAGATACCCTGATACTTTATAATGCAAGTGTTTTGAGACCTTAAGAGTACTCCGTACGTGCCATTCTCTTGAGAATGCGGATTCGGACCGATTATGCCTCAACTGCTTTCCTTGATTGGGCTATACCTAACTCCGCCTATCCACATGTCCGGGTCCGGACCCGATCTTGCCCCGTTCCCATGCAGGTTCCCGCAACCATGGACCAGGGCGTGCCATGCAGAAGCTCGTCATCAGCAACGGAACGTCTTGAGGAAGACTTTAAGGCACAATGAGGCAAGTAAAGTGTGATAGGTCTGTTGTTCACAGGCAAGGTAGTGTTTGCATTTTTGGAGGCAGAACAGAATCTGTCACGAGTTATGGCACGCAGCAATGGGCATATGAAGTGTGGTAAAAGTGGCGCTTGTATTAACCCAAATAGAATCGAGCAAGGAAAGGTGCTATAGGAACAAATGAGAGAATCACGTGATAACGCACGTGATGGGTTGATTACAGAGTGCTGATGCTATTCCTATTTCGTGACAGAATCCATGTCAAAAGACTAGCTGTACGGATATCTCCCACATGTCTCCCATTTCATCATCGACAGTGTGAGGGGCGCTGAGATAGAGATGAACAAACAGATTATATCGATTCGAAGATCAGACAAATGGCTTCCATTGTTCCTCGCACCAGTCCCAAAACTTGGTAGCATAACCAAGGCCCCCTTCCGTCTCCGGCTTCAAGGCCTTGACAATATCCTTTCTTGGGATATCTTCGTCAACACGAATGCGTCCCCAGGGAATGACATATGCGCCATTGTTGGCAAGCGAGATATCTGAAGACAGTCCTGCATACAGCTCGGTATACGCACCGAACTTTGTCTCGTACAGGAGACGGTTGATGAAGAACATTGAAAATGCCGGGACTCCATCATAGGCACCAGCCTTCAAGTTGCCAGGGTTCTGTTCACGCTGACAATATTATCGGAACCATGTCGAGAAGCCATCTTGCGGCCGAGAAGCCAATTGCCAAATTTGGAAACGGCATAGTTCAGCTCGCGATCTGGCGTCCCCTTTTCAAGGAGGTCAAAGTCAATGCCGTTTTGGGGAGTTGTCAATTCCGCCATGAAACTCGCAGTCCACACAACACGAACTGAGCCTTTTGCAGCTTCTTGTTTTCTCGCAGCTTCCCGGAGTTGAGATAGGAGCAGTTGAGTGAATAGTTGCGCGGCGATGCAGTGCATGCCAACCATGGGTTCAAGGCCTTGCTTCGTCTTGGCGCCTTCTTCTACTCTGTATGCGCCCGAGCCAGCGTTGTTCCAGAGGATATGAAGCTGGGACTCCTTCTGTGCAAAGAGAGCGGCGGCTGCTTTGACGCTTTCGAGATCGTTTAGATCAAAGGGGAGGAAGACTATTGTGCCGGGTGTTGAGGGTGGTGGTGTGACGGTTGTGATGGTCTCTATCGCCTTTTCAGCGCGTTCCTGAAGCAGTGTTAGGTCTGGTCAGTCTTCAAAGAAAAACAAGATTCAGATTCATAGAACCACTTTTCTGGCGGAACAAAGCCAGAAACTCTTGAAGTCCAACAAGCACGCGGTGATAAAGGACGTCGGCAGTTGTCCGAAGTTCAGAAGCATCGAGCTTGCCTTGGAGACTAACCTTGGATCGCGATGCCATGTAGATCTTGGCACCAGTCGCATATAGAATCTTAACGAGCTCAAATCCAATCCCATGGTTGCCGCCTGTGATGATGAACACTTTACCTTTTTGAGATGGGACATGTTTCTCGGTGTAGGTCGGTTGTGGCGGGAACCACTGAGAGAGCAGGTTGCGCACCCCCGCGAGAGACATGCTCACTAACTTTGTTCGACCTCAATCTGAGATCCCACAAGCTCCTAAGGCTTGAGTTGTACACAGAGATGATCAAGTTCGGGGGGTCGTTTGTCGTACTGTGTTCCTTCCCGGAACCTTCGATTAAAAGAGCGCGGAACATGCAGGTATTTATGTGACAGAGTTCTAAAAGCCCGCTCTTCGACCCATGCAAATAAGCTGACCAGCTTTGTGAAGGCCACGTTGAAACCCAGAAGCTGAATGTTCGCCTTCTCTTTCTGCGCAAGCGACACGGCTCTGAGAGGCACAGCACGTGCAGGATACCCACATCACAGTCTGTCAGACGGAGTCTCGCAAAATAAGGTGCTGACCACTGCACCTCCCGGCCACTTACGTGGTCATGCTTACCCGCCAACAAGTCTTTCCTTCTTACCATTGGGCTGCTGTACGAATTACTAATATCGAAAGGGACTTTCACGATTAACCCTGCAACTCTGCCAGGGTTTCGGCGGACTTTTGTCCAAATACTGGACGTTTCCCATTCCGTTATTTGTTTTCTCGCTTCCCTCAGCGCTGTGGTCTTACTTTAGCCTAGCAAGAGACATCAACTTGGAAAGGAGCCTTGCTTCCTCCCTCTCCATCTCTGTTAAGTTCTATCCAGGACTGCCATGCCAAGCAAGTGGTTAGTTCCCACATATCTACATATACTAACGAGCACTCAAGTAATTCACCCCTGTGGGCGATAAATGCCACTCTCAACTTGGCCAATACCCCGTTATCAATCAATCGTGATGGCAAAAACAGTCAGCCCTACACATGGGTAAGGTGAGTTCTTACTTATGCTACGCCCCAGTCCTGCAGAACATACGGAGGCAGCGACCGAGCCGCAAGCTAGCTGATAAGTACCTGGGACCCTTCATGATCAAAGCGATCATTGGGATCTCGGGAGTCGCGTACGAATTAGATATACCACGATGGTACCGGATCCATAACGTGTTCCACGTATCACTTCTGGAGCCTTACCGACATCGCGAAGGAGCACCTCGAAAGCCATTACCCATTGGCGATATCGACGGCGAGCCCCTTTACGAGGTAGACGAGATCATTCAACATAGGGGGCCAAAACAGAAGAGACAATACTTGATCAGGTGGAAGGGTTACAGCAGCGAGGAGGACACGTGGGAGCCGGCATCACACATCGAGGACGCAGCTCTAATCAGCATATACGAGAATCGGGTATCGATTGGGCGACGAGCCCTAGCTACTGATGAACCCAAAGACGCAGCTAAGGCAGCGGCGGCTCAGAGGTCGCCGATGTGGGGCCGGGCGGCAACTATTGTTCCGTGTACGGAACCCACACCTGGACAAACGGTCGGCATCTCCGCGAACGCATCGACGCCGCCGCGACAAAGGGCAACGCTATCGCAGGGAGATAACGCAGCGCGTTCATCGCTACTGAGCTTCGAGGACGAAGCCTAGTTGGAAGGGGCGCCCTGTCAGAGCCCTCCCGGATAGGGGCTAGTAAGAGGTAGTAAGGAGTCCAAGCAACAAAGGAGCAGCTCAGATATATATACAGCGCAGGGAGTACACGTCGAGGGAGGAGCAGATTTTACTAAGTCATCATTCTACCCCTAACTGCAGTTGGCCTCTGAGAGCTTCCACCCTGCGTCAACACCCCAACTTGACAATATAGCCCTATAGAAGAAGATTAAGAAGAACGACTCCGATATCGCTATGATATAATAGATGTTTAATGACGCTATGGAGCGACTTAAGAACAAGATTAAGGAAGCGGACTATTTTACGGAGAAGGTTAATACTCTCTACGGTGCCGCTAATATTATTGCTACGCTGTATGACGGACGAGAGAAGCTCAGGCTTAACTTACCTTAAGCCTTTGACGGAACCCTAGGATAACTGAAGGGATTCCTTACGTAAGTTAGAGCCTACTAACGCTTCCACGGAATGAACTCTAAGGACGAAGCCGAGAAGGTCATCTATGCCGCCTCCTTTTTAAAGGGAAAAGCCCTCGCATAGTTCGAACCATATCTTACCGACTTTATAATAACTAACGATTAGGATACTCTCAAGCAAGAGACCCAAGGTATCTCCGAAGGACTATACGGATTCGAAAGTACACTTCTATCTCTATTTTAAGAACTAGATAAAGAACGATAATACGAACGAGAGCTCTCAAACCTTCGATAGAAAGGATTAGCTTCGCATTATGCTGTAAACTTTAGATAAATCTGCGCCCGACTTAACTACTCCGATAATGCTAAGATCTTCATGTTCTATAAAGGGCTTAAGGAGGAAGTTAAAAACGAACTGTCTCGATAAGATAGACCTAACGACTTCTTGAAATATATCAAACTGGCTATTAAGCTTGATAATCGACTTTACGAATGACGAAGGGAAAGGAAATAAGTCCCGTAAGCAAACACTGGGAAACGTTATTAACCGCGCTTCTAAGGATAGAACCACCCTAGAAATAACTATTGGTAGAACCGATAAACTATGGCCTATGGATACTATAGTGGACCGATGGACCTTAGTATGGCCAAATGAGAATAACCGTACTAGAAGGAAGTCTTTAGGTGCTATAAATGCGATAAGCTAGGATATATGTCCCGTAACTGTTAACAACCTAGAAGGATCCAGCAGCGACCTGTGCCCGAGAAACAGATTAGGATCGCTACCAAGGAAATTCCTTATAAGCAACTCTCTTAGACAGTATGCTACGACGATAACTGCCTTACTTATCAAGATAGTAAGGAAAACACGGGATGGTACCCTAAGGAGCCCGCTAGCATCAAGACCCTCGCTATGACAAGCAGGCAAGAGGTCACGTAACGACCAAAGACCCTCGAGGATTATAACAAGGAATGTATTTAGACATTATCCACGGCCTACGAAGCCGTCAGGATACAACCTAGTAGCCATCCGAGACGAGCTCAAACACTCGTAGTAGTCGGAGGAAGACTCCAGAAAAGAATGACTGCGAAGGATAAGAAATCCCTACTTCAACTGGAAGAAGAGATCCTAGCTAGGGAAGTACGAATTCCTATTAAGTCTATCTGTATGATGCGATAAACCCCGAATAATAAGTTCTAACGTAAGGTCCTCGAGTAGCTCGAAGACCTTGACCGCGAACATAGAATCGAAATTATTAAGGGAAAGGACCTTGATTTTGGAATGAACGAGAACGGAAGAATCGACTTCCGAATAAATAGCTAAGAACCGGCTTTTGGTTCTAGCTCATATATATTCGACGAAGGTGAAAATTCACCCTACGATTCGGACGAATCTCGTGACGTCGCTCGATGACGTGCTTAGACGGAGATCGATTATAAGGTACCGCCTAGCGTTGACGATACTAGTTCTGAAGAGGACCTTGACGAATCTCGGTGTAACCATATTCACCTATACGACGACGATTAGACGGTCGAACTTTATAGGACTTCTGACCGTAAGAAGAACCCGGTAACGCTTTATACGCCTAAGGATCACCCCCTACTCGACCCTAAGGACCCCTTTCATAAAGAACCTTTCTAGGCAGAATGCCTGGACGACAGGTGCCTTTGGCACCTCTCACCCAAAAGAGATTCTCGATTCTACCAACGAAGAATCAACAACAAGCCAATCAAGGATGTCTACGTAGATGACTAACTCACGAGCTGGATACTATTATCCTTTGAAAATAATAATTAGGTAACCTTTAGACCTGATCTAAACTTTCCTATATAATGCTTAAATAGCGAGTACGTAGAATGGGACGACTGCAGACACGACCAGTGCCAGATCTACTACTTACCCAAGGCAAAGGCTTGGAGAGAATATTAAGAACGAATCGAATAAGACGTCAGACTGAAGAATGACAAAAAACTAGGAACGCCAATCGACGAGAGACACCGAAAGGCGGAGAGCAAGGACAAGCGCCTATGCTTAATAACATGTCTTAATGACGAATATCTGAGAGTGAGACTCTAGATAAACGGACACGATATGCGCGCGATTATTGATAGCGGCGCTTAACGAACCTTTATATTACTAAAGATAGTAAATAGGTTAGACCTTCTATGGGTATAGAAGGAAGAACCTTATACCCTATAGAATGTAGAAGGAGAAAGAGTTGGGTATAACGAAGGACTTGTTATTTGCGAGACCGTATACCTTACGATATACGTTAATAATTATCTAGAATAATTCTAGTACGATATTACGGAGATCGGAGATATCGATGTTATCTTAGGAATCTCGTGGTTACGAAAGTATAATCTATAGATAGATTGGGTGAATGGCCACATCTAATGGACAGATTCAGTCACTGAACGACCTAAGAAATAGGGTTCAAACGAGTCTTATGTAATACCTAATGAATAGACGAAATATATTGCCTACGTTAGATATGTAGAGCCTACCAGGTCGTTAATACCCGGCACGGACGATCAGGGATCGAACCTACTCTAGATTATACCCGAGGAGTAGTTAATAAAAATTAGTTATTTATTAAGAATAAAAATAATTATAAAGTTTATTTTCAAATAGATAACATAAGCGAGTATAGGTCTTAGTAATTATATAATCGAGGTTACGTAACGGGCGGTAAGGCCTTAGTGTCACGGGCTGGAGCCCTGTGTGGGCTTAGGCTACGCCGTAAGCCTTACGAGCCGTGCACACGTACTTAAGTGCAGCAGAATGAACAGAGAGGGATCTGTTCATTACGTACCTTTTGGCTGAATAAGCCCGGGTGCGCATTTAGCGCAATGGTTTGTTGTGTCTGCTGCCACATTTGCCCTCGTGGGGCCTACACCGTTACACTTAGATGGTTAAAGCTATTATGATATACTAGGAATTATCGCAGTCGGAATCGAGTGGGTCCTGGCGTGCTCGCATCGCAGTTGCAACTCCACAGTCCTTTTCCACCTTATCGTAGCGCAGATTTAGGGGTCTCCGGCCCCGGAGCCGGTGGTCCGCATAACCATCGACCCGCGTGATTACCGGTTGTTCCTTCCTGGCGGGATTTCAACTTTGCCGAAGCTGCTCCTACTCGGCGCCGCTCTTAGCTTAGCTAAACAAGTATCTACATGTACCTTACCTGTCGTCGAATTTTCTCTCCTCGCCATGGGTGCGCTTGGGTCATCTACAGGTACCTAGCTTGCTCCTTACCCGGACAGTGAACATCAAAGGTGACTTTATCGTTATCGCTAACCATCACCCGGCGGTCAACTAGGTACACGATAGTCACCATATCTAACGGACCCGACTTCGATGCTTGTTTTTCGGGACCTTGTCACCCTCATCGTGACAGAAACTCAACCTCCACATCGATGTTGATTCCCAGAGGCAACCGACGAGAAACTGCCACGACTTGTTTAGCTGAACAGCACTAGCCGAGCTAATGAATAGTGTATCGATCTCATTGCGCGTAAATGTTTGTCTTCGGCTCAAGGGTGCCGCCTGCGCCTCTGTGGTTATCCTCCTTGCTCGTGTCTCCGAGGCATCTTTGTCGCGATCGCTTGGCATCATCCCAACCGCGCGATACCGCTAATGTGAACCAGAGATCAGGTGGTAACAAAGTCTATGATCCTCCTTGCTCGCGTCTGATTGAACGAACGTGGCGCCAAAAAAAAAACCCCCCCAGGGTGAAGTGCGAACAACCTGTAAGGGTCTGTGCCGCCACCTTGATACCGTACACCTGGAAACAAACAAATGCCAAGGGTTTAATCCAGATTGTTCTCGCTCTATGTCAGTGATCTTTCATCTTTGGATATCAATGTTCAAGATCAATGTCTCAAGAGACGGATTCCGTGTTGTCTTGCAAACACATATGGTGCCTCACCTTGTTCCTGCTCCTCATCACATGGGGGGGGGGGCATCTGCCCGGGCCTCGACGCTGTTCGCAGACAACCGGGCCTTGCCTGAAACTTCTCCTCGTATTACTCATTAACGTTTATCATTTATATGCAGTCCCATGATATTTCTCATGTTTCAAACCCTTTCTCTCCGCGCTCATCGATTTATCAATCCACAGAGGAATCGTTCGAATCACGCTTAGAAGTCAATTCCTTATTCTTGATTGACTTTACCATCTAAAACCTACCTGATTCCAGTTGTCGATAAGTTATTGACTCTGACAGATCAAAGATATCACTAAGCTTTCAAGCCATTCCCAGCTAGATTGTGTGGGCTCTGTTTTCGCGCGTCCACATGCATTGACTCGTTATTGTCATCTAGACACGATATCTTAGACAACTAGCATCACTTCCAAGTTATCATCATGTCGACTGATCACACAGTGGGCGTAAGTACTTTTTTGCAATTTCCAAATTACCACGAAAGATATTGGCTCAACTTTTCAAGATGGTGGATTTCCCCGTCCTGGGTTTTACAGACAAGATCATGCAATCGTGGGACAACACGACAGTTGATAGAGAAGGGAGCGTGCCCGGAAGTTACGAGGAATGCAAAAGGGCAATCGAAAACAATTGGAAATATGAGAATCAGCAGTGTTTGGAGGTACTCAACAGTATCTACCGCTGCAACATAATTGGAAAGGCACATGTTTCCTTTCCTATCCTGCTTCTCTATATACTTTTCCGAACTACGGAACAAGAGCGGGATCAGAAATTCTCGCTCATGAAGGGAAAGATTGATGGATTGGTCAATGATGTGGCTGAATTGAAGAAGCAACTGGATATGGTGTATTACCGGGAGTAGGAGAGAAAAAGGCGTGGTATCGCCTGCCTCCTACGTTGATGTGGACTTGTCAGCCTGTTTCTAACTTCTCCTGCCGCGGCATCAAGAAAGAAATTGAATGAGATTGAAGCACTTGCAATACGGCAATTAGGCGTTGCGAAATGATGTCCGCCGCTATTAAGTACATGACATCGTTCGAATTAATGGACAATCCAATAGCATTATCACAGCCTCACGTGTCCGATGCACTAGCTTTTGTTCCCGTTCGAAGCAATCAAGAACGGCTATCATTGGTATTGCAAACGGAAGCCACTGACAACAGCGTGACATTGTCTAGGGGCTGGCTGTCGGAAACACTATTGAATTCAACTATCCAATAAAGCAGTGTCTCTCATGCAGAAACCTCTCGCTGACCTTTCTCTAGTAAGGGGGTAAACCTGAGTGTGAACCGCAGCCCGGTTGGGGGAGCTCCACCACACCGCCGCCCCATGCGGGCTCCGATCGTCCCTTCCCGGCCAAATTTCAACTTCACCTGCTCCTGCCCACCGCCCATACCCATCTCTCCAGCTTGGGACTTGCCTGATTTCTCTTATTTTCCATTCCAGTCACCTGATCCGATACGTACTTTCTACAGAATTTAAAAGAAAAGTCGCAGAGTCCAGAAATTGTATTTTTTTTCCCCCCAGCCCAGAGCCAATGATGTTCTCTTTTCGCCCCACCCACCGCGATCACTCTCTCATCTGAAGTCATGATGAATATACAAACTCAGGCATCATGCCCTTCAGCTTCACCTTCTGCCTCATTTTGATTATTTGTTTTCTCAATCGGCAAGCAGATTTAAATGATCCGTTCGGTACGTACCCTACCGCCCTTCTGGCCGCAATCACCAGCCCTCTGCTCCGAAAAGTATTTAATCCCCCTTCTCACCCGCGACTTTTCCTCTCCTCTTCAACCATCTTACATTCTACACACCAAACGATCTCAACTTCTTTCTCTCTCATCCACAGGATCGCCCCTTTCCCCTCCCGCCACTCTACCTTCAACCCCATCATGGATCACAACAACAATCTCACTATCCGCGCCAAGGAGTCCGAGGACTCTGGCACCACCCACTCCGTAAGTCCATTTTTCATTCACACTCGACTGCCTTTTTGCTTTGAGTCTGCCTCGGTCTTTCCCAAAGCGTGGAAAGATTTACAGGCCTGTGCTACACCAACACGGGAAGGGTTGTCTGGGAGCAGATCTCTTCGCTGCTTCCAGACAATGCAGTATTGTCATACTGCCCCCGTCGCGTGGAGGTGGGGTTTCTGTTCAGTCCATCTCATACTCGCTCCCCTGCCTAGGGAGTGAGGAACGGATGGTCGCGCTTTGTGATGACCCCATTGTCACCCCAGAGCTACCTCTCAGCGCAACATCTTCTCATGGTGTTGACTGCTCGATGTGGGCTCATGGTTTGGATTGGCCGGCAACCGGTCCAGAGGGTGCAAGCGGTCATTATCGTCCCCTGCACAGACGGACTTCTGTCCCGAGTAAGTCAGAAGTGCAGGACTCTCCGAAAGGGAACCACACCGCTCTGGGGGCGCGGTCAAGCGGCATACATTGAGGCATATCGGGTGCGGACTTACTCAGCAAAGGTTTCCCTCGCTGACTTGAATGTAGACACAGAACAATCCCAAGTCTTACTTCGCCAAGATTTCTGCTATGGAGAAGGCTTCTCAGAGCATCATTCAATCTTTCCAGAGCGTCGGCCTCGATCCGAAGTTCATCGAGTCCTTCGCCCTGCAGCAGAAGTGCGTCATTGCCATCGCTCTGGAGGCTGACAACGCGATTCAGAAAGCGACCAGTGTGACCCAGGAGGAGGGAAAGGTGATTCAGGACCTGCAAGAGGCGTCGCAGAACGCGGAGAAGGCGGCTGCGGAGGCTCAGGTCGTGGCGTCGGAGACTCGAGTTGCAGTTCTGGAGTTCAAGCTCGCGAACCTTCTCATCAAGGTCACTAAGATGGAGGGTGCCCTTGCCAAGGTCTGCCAGGCTATGGACAACCAGAAGAAGGATTCGGAGGAGGTAAAGGGTGTCTAAGGAGCCTTGAGGAATTGGTTCGGGATTTGCGTACGCCCTTTTAACTGAACGGCCATTATTGCAAGAACCAGAAACAGCACAGCATAGCCTAGCATTTATCTATAGACCTAAGGGGTCTTAATAGGGAATACAATTGGCTCCGCGATTGCTCTGTGAGCATGTCTCCTACGCTTGTGATTTTGTAATACATATCAAATGATGCTTAGACGACGTGGCCTTGGGATGAAGCTGGTCGTGTGCAACACTGCCCCCTGAATCAATTGAAAGCTAGATGATATTTACCTTAGTTAGAGCACGAAGACGGACAAGCCGTCGATGGTGAGGGTCAAGCCGAAAGAGGAAAGAAGAAGGAGCATCTTGGACTAGTCGAAGTCCTCTCCCCCGAGGTCCTGCTCGCTCTCCCTTTCAGCCACGCCGCCCATGACAGGCCACAACACAGACACACAAAACACTCTTTTGCCATCTCATTTTCATCGCAAACATGATCGGCGGAATACCTTCGCCACCGACGCCTCACCCTACCTCGGGCATTTCTTCCTCCCATCCCCGTTTTCTTACCTCACGCGCGTCTTTTCGCAATTTTTCAATACTGCCTTTCACCGCCAAGCAATTCCATTATGGCCGCGAAGAAAACCCGCCCCGGCAAGCACCAACGCCATTATTACAAGAAGAAGAAAGCTCGCGAAGCCCGCGCGCAATGGCATGAGGCTGAGAACAACGCCTTTCCAGACACGGGAACCGATCCCAACGGAAAACCGATGGAGGCGACGGAGGGACACGGGTCTCCTCAGAGTGACAAGGTCATCGCGCCTGAACACAGAATCGAAGAGGCAGCGTCACACAAGCACGAGTATCGTCCTGAGCTAGAGCCCCAGAAGAAGACGGGCAAGAACAAGAAGGTGAGTCCTGCCAGTTACCAGGCACGCGAGGCCTCTATCCGTTTCCTTGTCGTCTTCGTCGCGATTCATCGAATATCCACTGACCGACACCACTGCCAGAGCGAGAAGAAGAGACTTCATCACTTCACTGTTCATCACGGAGAACAGATGATGAGACGCCAGCTGATTAACGAGAGATCGATTCGTCTCATCTGGAAGAGAATCGACGAGATACATTCGATATTGGAGGAGAAGCACAAGGGGATCAATGCCAGAGCCGCAGTCATCGAGAAGCACTTCAACTTCACGGTTCAGCGGGGTGGAGAGATTAAAAAGCTTCAGGAGACTATGAAGACTATGCAGCAGGGTATTGAAACAATGAGAGAGGTGGCTGAGAGTCACAGTGCTGAAATTGCCGAGCTCAAGAGCAAGCCCGCTGCTGCTCTTGCCCGCGGAATAGGAGGACCGGATGAGCGTACCGGAGACATTCAGCCAGGTGGGATGGAGGGTCATGAAAAGATCGGCCGTGACGAAATCCGTGCTTTGCAGCGTAGCAACGACGAGATTAAAGCTGAGATGGCTGCCATGAAGGAGCAGATGAATGCCCAGATCGAGGATACCGGACGAAGGCGAAGCCACAGCAACGATGACGACGAGGCTGGAGGAGGCCCTCAGAAGAGGGCCAAGGAATTGGAAAGGGAGAGGCTGGAGAGGGAGGCCGCGAGCAAGGCCCAAAGACCGAGGAGAAGACTTGGTTGCCATCCCGACTGCGGGAGGGCAGAAAAACCACTACCTACTATTGATTGGTATGTTTCGATTGTGTTGATAGGTAGAGGACTCAGGAAAGCATGAGGTTGTTGATTATCGAATCTGTTATGCTTGCCCTTTCCTACTTGTAAAACCAATGCTTCGGGACGAATTCTTACTGCATCCAGTGGTAGACAGTCTCTGGCGCCCAAGGTAGGCGCCGTTGATCAATAGGGGTTGATTCCGTCGCCTCATCCTTGGGATTAGCCCCATGAGTACTCGAGTGTCACTCAGCGTTCATAACCAACTTACCAGTGTACAACAATCCATGAACAGACATGAAGTGGGGTTCCTTGCAAGTTGCAACGAGGCTTTCGACGGTAATTTAGTGATGAACCGGACGCAAGATAGAGAGAGAGGCTCCAATGGTAGAGGAGCTAGACAGATCCCTGGTGTAGTGTCAATTGGGATGAGAAAGTAGCCAGCAACATTGGGACGGAGCCTAGTTTAATTCCATCATGGAAGGAATAATTGATCGCCAGGCGCCTGTAATGAAAGCATAACATCTCATAGAGAGGGAGGGGGAAGGGGCGTTGTTGATGCCCTGACGTCCATTGAACTCTTTTATTGAGTTGCCATCCAGCAACAACAAGACTATGTTAAAGAGCGGGAGCTTGGGCACATAGACTTTGGTACGCCGTGTCACAAAGCATCCTTTGTGCCTGTTCCTTCATATCCCCTTGAAGACCTCCTCACCAAAGACAGAACAGACAAGCCTAAGCGCAAGATCCCACCTCACCAGCTTTGGGGCACTCAGCCACCTCTAAGGCGCATTCTATCATTGTCCAATGGAACAAAGTCAAGACTTCCAGGATCCTCCAGGCCAGAGGCTTGAGTTAGACTGCTGACGCACTCGTTCAAGCTCATTGTCATCTTGGCCAGGTCCGCCTCGAATCCCGTCACAACATCTTCAATACGCACACCTTCCACCAGCGGCAAGTCGGCAGGGACCTAGCTTTGGTCAATGTCATTCTCATAGGGGCCTTAGGGGGGTGCTCGAACCAGGTCCAAAGTCTGAAGTCCTTGCTGAGCAGCTTGCCTATTGTTGGCGCTGATCGTATCTCTCATGCGACTAACAAGTCTTTCAACGTCCAATTCCAACTCCTTGAAGTTCTTCTGGCCACTATCTTCCTTGTTCGGCTGGGCGTTAAGGGCTGCCCGGGCACCCTCGAGCCACTCGGAGATCGTCTTCGACTGGAACTGCAGAGCAAAGATCATCTGCATGCGCTCCCAGAGCTTGTCCATCTCCTATAATAGCACAAGTCAGTTCCCAAAGCTTGAAACCGTGATGTTTCGATTATGTGGGCCAACTATACCGCTTCTCCTCCCATGATGACTGTCATCTTCCTGCCCTTCTCGTCGATGGCAACCTGCTTCGAGGGCTCGTCCTGGTCACCCAGATGCTGAGCAGCCTCTTTGCGGGCCTCTTTGCGAACCTGTTTGGCTCCCTTGCCCCTATTCTGCTTCTTGTTGGACAGGTGCTTCTTTTTCGCCATCGTGAGTGGTGGTCGCTCGGTCAATGTGGAGGGGAGAGTCGGGTTCGTTGGTTCAGAGTCGACCAATGCTATCTGTACGGAGGGTAGTAAGGGGAAATGCTTATTCTTGCTGGGAATGTAAGCATTGTTTGCTGGTGATGTCCCTGGTTGACGGTGTGAAGGGCAGAGCAGAGGTAAAACGGGTGGGAAAAGTTGCGGGTGGAGGCAGATTCTGTGCAAACGGCCACGCGCCCACGCAGCGCGACGTGTTGTGCCTGTTAGGCATCAACAACAACATTGGCTTCTAATCACAATGGAAAGCGACATACAAGAACCATCCACTTTCAAGATTTGAACGGGGCTCAAGAAGCTTTTTTGTTGCATGTCTTGATCAGTTGAATTATTCGCATGGGCCATAGGAAGCTAATATGTCTCGCATCAACCAGGACAAGCGTACCATGCCAGAGTCCAACCACACATGAATGTTCCCATCTGCATGAGTTATTTTGACTGTCTAATTGATTCATGATCGAAGAGAGGCGCCTCCTTCTCCGAGCTGAAGGAACGAACAGATGAGGCGGGGTTACTCTGGGCAGAGGAGTCAGACGGGGTCAAACACTCGATAGAATCAGATGACTTGACGCTCTTCAGGTCACCAAGGGCATCCTTAGACTCTCTAGAGATATGTCCCCAGCAGCAATCCTCGATAGTGTCCTCATCTGAACTGGTGTTCTTGGCGTCCTCGATGTTGGCATTGGCGGTGTATTCGGCCCAGGTAGAGCTGTCAGTCCGGCCAGAGGAAGAAGGGCGGTGAACGTGATGCTCGGTTGCCATAAGCTCAATCGGCTCGAGATTCATGGACTGAATCTTGCGGTTGTTGGCATCGACATCAGCCTTGGTGCGCTCCTGCTTGTCACTCTCGAAAGCTTCCATGGCAGCAGCGAGCTTCTTGGTGGCCTCCTCGAGACGGGCGTTCAAGGCAGCTTTCTCCTTCTTGAGCACCTGCAAGTTCAAGGTCAGAATTTACATATGTGGAGGTCATGAATCTCATTACAGATTCATCTCTGATGATTGAAGTAAATTGGGCACTCACCTCGACGATGTCGACAGTCTGGGAGTCAAGATGCATCTTGGACTAGGTAGCCGGTACACCTGCAATGATTAGCAAAATGAGTCAGGATTGAAATGCAAAAAACCTCTTACAGTTGTTCGGCGCTAGCTTGTGAATTTGGCCGAGATTGATGTTGTGAGGGATACTTGAATGTGAAGATCGCAAAGGAATTTGGGCTCTTTTGCGATGTATGCGCGGATGAGTGTGTATGACAGGGGAAGACTGAGGCAATGTGTGGGCGAGGAAAAATAGAGGATGCAGCCGCGAGTGTGCGACTTTGTTTGGACGACGCGTTGGGAAGGCGTTTCCAAGGTGCTTGAGGTGGAGAGTGCGACTGTGTGAGGAGGCAGGAGCCGGATCAGCAAGTTGAGGCAGGTGGCTGCCGCTGGACACTGATTCACCATCACCTTCACCTTTACTTTGGCCCAAGAAGAACAACAGAGTAGGGTAGAATATTTACCTTCCCTTATGTAAGACAATCAAGATATTTGTCTCTGCCTAAGGTAGGTAGCTATTAGGACAGAAAAGCAACCCATCGACTGCCATACATGTCTTAAGGCAAGAGACGGCTTTTTCTCGAGTCCTCAACAGCACTCATCGCGCGCTTAGCAAAGCCTCTGTACAACGACATGAACCATTCTACCGATATCCTCGATTCCTCAGGTCGAAAATTGGCCAGATGTGAATACGAAGGGCGAATTGCGAGTCATCTGAATATCCTCACAACCCCCTTCGCCGTCCCGTTAGTCGCGAAGCTTTTCGCATTCTCTCGTTGTCTTGAACGCTGAGCTGACATCTTAGGCCCCCAGCATGTTGTTGACTGTCATTAGTCTCATCCAGCTCCGAGTTGGAGCACCCATCATCGTATTTTTGAGACGTTAGCCATTTCGCTCCTAATTGGTATTATCGCAGTTCGTTTCGTTCCGGGTCGTCGAGATTACTTTTGATCGCGTCCTACATCCCGTCTCTCGGCTCATACCCCAGCCGACATCGGAGGACTTCCTGTTTGTTTACAGAAGAATTCTTCGGCTCCTTTGTGAGCTTTGGCAGTCTGCGGTTGTCGAAGCGGTTCCCAGTGCCTACACCAAGGCTGTTCGTGAGACTGATCACTTCTAATATTGCCACTGAAGCTGAGCTCATCCATGACCTCACCTGCAGAGTCTGCCTTGGGCCCGCGACGCTGTCCTCAAAATGTCCGTCTCTACTTGGCTGGATCTTGCTTCCCTTTTCGGAATACAATTTCCGCGGTCGTCCTCTTTTCTGACATATCCTCGGGGCCTTCTTAGTTGCGAAGTTGTGCTGCGGACCTTCGGAATTCCGTTGCGACATATGCTCACTGCTGGAAATAGACACGCTCCTGTG
The DNA here is from genome assembly GCF_030913505.1 of Colletotrichum phormii. Classification (NCBI taxonomy): domain Eukaryota; kingdom Fungi; phylum Ascomycota; class Sordariomycetes; order Glomerellales; family Glomerellaceae; genus Colletotrichum; species Colletotrichum phormii. The sequence continues at coordinate 87,750 of NW_026851486.1, forward strand.
TTGAAGGTTTTGTCCCTTGCACCAGCCTCATGCGCTGTCACTCTTTCGAGCTTTACGTGTCATTCGGCACTCATCGCAACCGTAAGAAGCCTTAGCTTATGGTAGGCGATGGCCACCATTCAGAGCAGAATTCCTGTCAATGTCCTTCCCAAAGTCTGGATCGTTTCCCTCCGGGATTCAAGCGGACTTTAGTCGACTCAAGCAAAGTCTTTCTTGTCGACGTGAGAACCTATAAGACAAAGCAGAACCATTGTTATGCGAAGGAAATTCTGGAAAGGTCCTCTTCATAACAGCGAGAAATTTGACGGACAGGGGTGTTGGTAGGGGGCCACCTGCACGTTGAGCGTCACATCGACAGTGATTAAAGCCCTTAGCCTCCCATTCTTGCTTCATGATTATTAATTCCGAAGATCGGGAGTCTGGACTCCTGCAGGCCCCGAGAAATACTCCAGCGCTCTATCTCAATGATTATGGAGGTCCCGCGCGCGCAGTTTTGCTGACGTGAACTTTATTCATGCTCGGAGTGAAAGCGCTCTTTTGACGTCTCATAATTAGCGAGAAAGAGAACGCAACCAAGGAGCGACTTGGCGTAGAAGTTATCCTGGAAGGTGTCTCTCTATAGAAGACAGAGTGCCCTGGTAGGGCCCACTTGTGAACATTGCTTGCTCGCCCGGGTACTTGAACCATTCGAACTGAGTCAGCGGGAAGGAGAAGCTTAAGACTGCAGTCGGGGCGTTTCCGACTTAGGTTGTTGTCGCAGCGCCACACGTGGCGCTGCCGGTTACTGCCGTACGATACCGCTTTCCACAAGCCCATTACCCGTCTTGTACGGTATATAGATAGGACCCTCATACGGGTCTTCCACTTAGAGGAATCAAGCCACTTTCTACCATACAAGTCTTCCACTTGCTACCTCGCTTTGTGATAGTTATGAGCCCAGCTCTGACTTGACCACAAGCAACAGAAACCCCTACTATTGTGAAGCAGGCTGCAAGTGCCTACTCTCTCTCTCACATACCCCTTCTCGTACAAAACGAAACCATCGTACACGCAACAATGACTACAGTCTCGCTCCCTACCACCAGGAAGCTCAACAGTCCTATGACTATCAATGAGGACTGGCTTCCGTGGTGGAATTCCCTTCGCATTTCGGCTCGCGAACGAGCCGTCTGGAAATATATCGACCCCGACGGCACCGACAGCATCAATTTAGTACGATTACTTCCGTCAATCGACCGCTATGTCCAGGAACGCAACGTACTAGCCGAAGCCGAATTCCTTAAGGCGAAAGCAGACTACGATCAACTCGCAGACAAGACAGGCCATACAGAACCTGCTAGATCACCTCCACACCAGACGAGTCATATCAACATCGTGAACGAATACGTCCTCCTCATTCAGAGCCAAGCGATCGAAAACGGAGATCTCAAGCAGCAAAAGAACGATCTGAACCTACTGTCAGCATGGGTTGAGGCTACCGTCGCGTCGGATATCCTCCAGCCCATCCGAGCTGAGCTCGCCGACAGGAATGGAGACAAGAAACTTGAGCTACGCCAGACGATACAGGCCCTCAAGGACAGGTTCGCTCCGTCGAAAGACGTATCCATGGATCTCGCTCGCGAACGATACCTCAAGGCGATGGATCTCGCAGCGTCGACCGTGGACCCAATGACCTGGCTAAACGAGTGGTACGGCGCCTTCCTGAACGGACAGGCCCATTCCATACCAGAGGTTGAGGGATCTCTCGCGGTCAAGACGTTCTTGCGAGCCGTCCAGCAGCGAATCGCCACATCCTGGGCAACCAGCGAGCTCAACGACATCCACAAACAGGAGCGCCTTCAGACGGGAGTCCGTTTGACCTTGAAGCAGTACGCGGACCTTCTCGGAGACCTCCTACGGACAGACCCGCCGAAGCTCCGTAAAGCGACAGGGGCATACGCAACGCTTGGCAATCAGACAGAGCGATCAAACAAGAGACCCAACCAGAAGTGCCCCTGCGAGCGTAATGTACACCCATGGACCCCGGCCGAGTGCGGATTCGTCGAGTACGCCTACCGCGGCAAGTCAGCGGCATTCCGAGGAACTCTGAGCGACGAAACTCGAGCGGCTATCAGAAAGCGGGTCGAAAAGGGGCATTGGGCCGATCTTCGCAAGACAATCAAAGCAAAGGGGTGGACCAAGGGACAGGGGAGCGAGTCATCTACCACCGAAAGCATGCCAACAAAGTTTGTTGCAGTTACGATCTTACGGAACGACTTTTCCTCATCCCTAGTAGCCTCAACCCCATTCGTGCGAGGTTCGTCTCTTGGCGTATTCTCGACTCCGATTCAACCCGCTCACCCACTGCGCGAATCTACTGTACTGGATAATTGCGGAGGAACCCATCTTGTGAACGACAAATCCCTGCTCGAACCAGGCTCTCTCAAGCCTCCAGGAGACACGCACTTTGTTGAGTCCGGAACGACGGCGTACCCCATCGAGGGATACGGCACGCGCGTGATGAAAGGCGTACTGAACGGCATCGACCTCGTGCTTGAGGACGTCGCGTATGTGCCTGGATTCCACGTCAACATCGCGTCGGAAGGGCTGATTAGACAAAAGAGCGGTCTCTGGTATACGGGATTCGACTGCTCGCTGCGCTGGGGACCGATGGAGAAGCAGAACAACACGATTCTCAAACTCCAGCGTGAAGGAAACCTAGTCTTCTTGCAATACAAGCCGATCTCCCCCTGTCCACAGTCCCCTACGATACGTGACAGACCACCAGTCAGCCTCGCGGGAATAACGCGAATCGACGTGTTCTCAACCTCGTTCCGTACCTCCCGTCAGCCTCCACCGGACCGCGTAGATGACGGTTGGCTTTGGCACCTTCGTACCGGACATTTAGGCCCTGAAGCGCTCTCTCACCTCGCCACCAACACTCGGGGGGTGAGAATCCGTGGTCCTACTCGTATTGAATGCGAGCACTGCGCGAGAGCACACGCCAGCCAGGTTATATCGCGTCGTACGTCAGAACGACGCTCAGTGAGACCGTACTACCGCATCTCATGGGACCTATTTGACTTCACCAGAGGCTTTGACGGCTCTGAATGGCTCCTCCTCATCCGAGACGAGTACTCCGGACGTATCTTCGGCAGCCCACTCGCGAAGAAGACCCACGACGAGGTGTTTACCATCCTAAGACGCTTTGAGGCATGGGTCAGCACACAGCGAGGCCTCCAGATCTGTAAGATTCGGTCAGACAACGAAACTGCGGTTATTGGGATCAAGGGAAGTACAGAGTACGAACGTTGGGCAGCAGACCAAGGGATTGAGCTCGAGCTACCTCCACCCAACACGAAGGAACCTGTCGGCAGTGGCGAACGAACCGGCCTTGAGATCATCACAAAGATCGTCAAGATGCTAGACTCGTCTGGTCTACCATACGAGCTGTGGCCAGAAGTCGGATTCGCAGCTATATACACATACAATGCGAGTCCAATCCAACGTAACGATTGGATATCTCCAATTCAGACAGAGGAACTCTGGTTCCGACAGTACTTCCGGTGGTGGGCGCCAGCGTACGCAGCGGCGCTCACAAGAGATCTGCGACCACACTGGGGCTGGACCTACGCGTACGGCTGTAGAGCGTACCCGCTCATGAGCGAACGAGAGAGAGGGATTAACAGAAGAAGATTCAAAGTAGAACCACGCGCCCATATCGGATACCTCGTAGGGTATGTGCAGAACGCGCACAACCTCTACAGGATCTGGGTGCCCGCGCTACGAAGGGTTGTCATCACACGGAACGTCAGATTCGACGAGACGAAGTTCTATACGAAGAGCGACGCCAGCGAAGCGATCCAACAAACCGAGGCACAAAACGTGGTCTCCGTCATACAAGAAGAGGACCATGTAGCCGACGCCTTCGCCGACATGCTCGGAGTAATCAGAACGATCCAACTGACCTCCAACACGACACCCTCACAGCCGCAAGCTGAAGCCCCTCATCCCCTGCCAATAGAGAAAGCGGTACAGGACGCTGTCCGCTCGAACGATGGTCAGGCGGAACGAGGGCAAACAGGGTTCCTAACTCCCGAGTCAACACCGGCCCCTGAGGACGTACAACCTCTCGCCGAGTTGACCGAAAATCTCTCACTGAACGAGGTACCCGAACACGAAAGTGAACGGGCAGTGGGACCTCGCGATGGAGAAGACGTCGAAGGCCAGTTCGACGTGTCGGAGCCAGGGCACGTAGAAGAACTGGTTGAAGATGTAATTTACGTCCGCGGAAGCTCTCCTTCCGACGACGAGACGGGTCACTCCCGACAGAACGAGCTGGAAGAGTCAGCCTCTCAAGACCTCGCGCGGCCACGCGACGGAACCGAGATCCCACCTCCAGACTCGACGTCTGACGTGCAGCGCGCGCACTCAGACGGCGGCCCAACAAGAAGAAGCGAAAGAGTCAAACGACCTCCCCAACGATTCCACGGAATAGTCGACCAACCCAAACGGAAATCTCGCACCGTAGACTCAGGGGGTGAATCGTCAACTCAAGCCTTCTTCACGCTCCTTCGTGGCGAGCGATACGAGGACTCAATTCTCTCGATGTTCCTGCCTGATCAGCAGCAAGCACGAGACGAAGCCTCATACGGGCACTTCACCCTTCACTCCATGGTGATTGCTGCCATAAGACGGATCGAATGCCGACTACCTCTGCCTCCACTAGGCGTTCGACTCCATAGAGACCACGCCGTACGACCTCCCAACTCTTGGAGAGAGCTTCATAAGCTCCCAGAAGACATCAAACAGTTGTTCCTCGCAGCAGCACGGGAAGAAATTGCCGAGCTGAAGCGAAAGGGCACCTGGAAGGTCGTACGAAGAGAGGACGCGGGCGACTCTAAACCGCTCCCTCTCAAGTGGGTGTTCTCATACAAGTGGGATACAGACAACTACCTCTCACGCTGCAAAGCGAGAATTTGCGTGAGAGGCGATCTCCAACCAAAGGATCCCCTTGAAGACACATACGCCGCAACTCTTGCGGCGCGTACGTTTCGTGTTACCATCGCTCTCGCAGCGAAGTTTGACCTCGAGCTTAGGCTGCTCGACGTGATCAACGCTTTCCTTAACGCGAAACGAGACCCATCAGGCAAACCAGTCGTTTGCGAATTGCCTGATGGGCACAAACTCCATGGCATGGTGGCCACCCTCACACGCGCTCTGTACGGACTGAGGGATGCCCCCCAACTATGGTACACAGAGTTCTCATCAACCCTCCGCAGCCTAGGCCTCGTCCAGTGCAAGGAGGACCCGTGCATCTTCAGGACGACGGACTCGAAGGTATTCGTCGTCTTCTATGTGGATGACATCCTCGTGATGTACCATAAGAAAGACGAACACCTCGGGAATGCAATAATAGACGGCCTGAAGAATACCTACGAGATGAAGGACATGGGCGAAGCCAACTCGTATCTCGGCATTCGTATCACAAGAGATCGTGCTGCCGGGCACATCTACCTCTGCCACGACCAGTATATCAAAGCAATGGCAGCAAGGTTCGGTCTCGACGACGCTTTCGCACCGGCCACCCCTCTTCCGATGGTCGACTTCGTACCGAACGAGGGAACGGCGACCAAGGCTGAAGTGAAGCTCTACCAAGAGATTGTTGGATCAATCCTGTATACGTCAATAATGATCCGACCCGACGTCGCCTTCGCGGCATCTCTGCTGTCAAGATTTCTTACCAATCCAAGCGAAACTCACATCCGCGCTGCCAAACGAGTGGTCAGATATCTCTACCACACCGCGTACTTGTCGATTCGCTACGGAATGGAAGACGGCGCTCATGTCCTCCTCGCAGCAAGTGACGCTTCGTTCGCTGACGACTCAACTCGTCGATCTTCACAGGGATACATCTTCCTCCTCTTCGGCGGAGTCGTCCAGTGGAAGGCGACGCGCCAAAGTACTGTTACTACGTCTACGACAGAAGCAGAGCTTCTGGCCCTCGAACATACTGCGAAAGAGACGATGGCACTCAAGAGGCTCTTCAGGGATATCACCCTCGATCTCGGCGACGTCTGGAACGTGTACTGTGATAATCAGCAAACGATTCGTCTCGTAGTAGGGGAAGGGGAACGTATCTCAACCCGACTCCGCCACGTCGATATCCAGAATATGTGGTTACGACAAGAGCACGCAGCGGGCAGCTTCAAAGTCGTCTACATGCCAACGAATGATATGCCAGCAGACGGACTTACGAAAAACCTACCACGAGCGAAGTTTGAACACTTCCGAGCACTTCTCAACCTACAGGATGTACGGAACGCATCGCCATGCACACCCAGGGGCCAATTATAACGGAACACAACAACCACGACTATTTACTTTTTCATTTGTACTTACCGCATTCACTACAGATCGTTTTGGAATCTGACGATATCGTATTGCAGCCGCGCCCTCGTTCCACACGGGCGCGACTGAGGGGGTGTGTCGCAGCGCCACACGTGGCGCTGCCGGTTACTGCCGTACGATACCGCTTTCCACAAGCCCATTACCCGTCTTGTACGGTATATAGATAGGACCCTCATACGGGTCTTCCACTTAGAGGAATCAAGCCACTTTCTACCATACAAGTCTTCCACTTGCTACCTCGCTTTGTGATATGTCGTAGGGTATATATGGCGTTAATTGCTGCCCGCAATTAACGGCGTCGTTTTTGCGACAGTTATGAGCCCAGTGTTCTACCGGTAGCACAACCGTCTAAAGTGTAGCTTTGACGCGTACCCACATCTAAAGCCTCAGGTTCAATTCCCGCTCGGGTAGGCAGTTTTGCCGCCTAATCAGGTCTAAAAGAGCCCAAGTGCCACCCAACAAGCCCAGAGCGGCCACGGGTAAAAGCGTACAGACCCCTACCCTTCCACAGGGCTAGGATCTGAGGGGGTGTGTCGTAGGGTATATATGGCGTTAATTGCTGCCCGCAATTAACGGCGTCGTTTTTGCGACAGTTGTTGCCAAGAACATGGGGGCTGAACATATGAAGGGGGGAGAGAGGCCCAAAGAGCCTGGCCTTGGTTAGAACCTGGGAGATACGTGACACTTAATCGAAAACCAACAGTGAGAACCAACTTTTACTCCTGAATTAGACTCCTTTCGACGGGAACCATGTGCTCACCGTGCCGCCATAGTTTCCAAAATCGATCCTTCCATGAATCAAAACGCCGCGCTTTGCGATGCGAATCCCACGTTGTAGGTGTCGGGGTGTCCTCGAGCGCCTCAAAGGATTTCAATCAGGCCTTACGCGCAGATTGGTTTTCCGAAACGCCAGTGTTGATCCCGTTGTCGTGTTCATACTCCTCAATCCACACAATGACTCGTGCCAGAACAGACTCAACGCCCCTGAGCAACTTTGTGAATCCCGTTCCAAGTACATCGACTGTTTCGAGCGTTCGAGCTTGCGATTCCCCCTCGCGCCTTTGTTGGGTAAATCTAAGCTTCTGCGAGACTCCATTATACAAGTCCATGAGCTCTTCTTTCTTCCTCAGGAGTGCCTGGTACTCCTCCGCAGTTTTGGTGTGTTTGGGGACGTCGCGCATCTCCAGGCTCTCGAGGGCGTGTGACATGAGTTCCGTCATGATCGCTATGTCTTGTGCGCTCATGTTGCTAGATGCGCTGGCGTTCGATTGCAGATTGACATTTCTCTGATGATGCGTCAGTGTTCCTTGCTCGACGTTCTTGCAATGAGCCTGCCCTGGGTCCACTGGAAGGAAACGTACATTCTTTGAGTTGACCATCTTCAAACACCTAGTGGTACTCGATTAAACGTACGACATGGGCGCATAAACCTCTTTGGGTCGCGAAAGGCGAAGCGGGAGATGGAGAATTGTGTGTCTAATCGATTGCCGTTGGCTTTCTAGAAGATAAACACAGCTTTCGAGTATGTTGGAGGTGAGAAGATGAGAACCTGAAGAGAGATAAGGTAAGCGACTTTTCCAAAGACCAGGAGAGTAAGATCAACGACCAGGTACCAAACGTGGAAGCGCTTAGCAAGGAAAGTGCTCTTTGATGCTACACTCACCCTCTTAGGCTCTTGGAGCCGTATTAAACAGCCATGTCTTTTTCTCTTGTCAAATCTTTTCGGCTTCAAGGCTTGTCAAAAATGAGAATAGAATGAGTAACCATTCAAGATTCCAGCCGCGGTAAGGCTGAAGGCTTGCTCAAGTCTGCCCGGGCTTGAATTTTGGATACAGGAAGGGTATTTCTGTCAGGGATATGACTCAGCTGTCGCCGGGTTGAACTAGGATGCATCCCGCCAGACCAACTGCTTAATTACAAGCCTTGTCCCATACTATTGTCACATATAGCATCGTTCCGTGGTCCTGTTGGTATTTCATCGCATTTATCCTCGCGGGTTCCTTTCGGGCCACGGTTGCTAGTCATTACTCAATGTCGAATCCTCCCATTGTGAATTCGTTGCTGGGCTCTTCCGGCCGAGCGTCCCATTCAAAGTTCTCATCCACCAAAAGCCAGAGCCCGAGGCCAAAGAGGCTCACTCAGAGCATGCTCAACAGCAAATTGACGCGCACCATGTTCTCGATGAGAGCAGTTTGAACACGATCGAAAGCTGCCTGGAGGGCCTCTCCCATGTTACCGCCCCGGATGACTCTCATTTCGATCTCGAGTACCGCCTTGCTTTGGTTCTTGTAGACCGCAAGTCCCTTCGTGTACTTGACGCGCTTGCGGCGGCGCCGCCTCTTGGCGAGGTAGGAATCACCTCCGATATCGAGGTCGGTAATACAGTCTTCGGCCTCGTCATGAGCTGCGACGAGAGCCTGATGACAATAAAACTAGCATGATGACCAAGGTCAATTGGGGGCCCTTGATTGCGGAAGTCGCTTACCTCAAGAAAGAGCTGCAGCTGCGCGAGGAAAATGGGGCTCTGGTTCTTCCACGAGCGCATGTCCTCCTCCGGCTTGTAGTTGAGGAGAGGTTTCTCGGGCTCCTCAACGGTGACGGTGCCGACTCTCTCGAATCCCTTCAAGACTTCGTCTTCGGCGATGACCTAGCGAGTAAACGAATGATTAGTGGAATGCCAAGGCATCTGATGGGATCGGGCTTACGCTGCGGAATGACCCCATGATTGTGGTTTGGTATGTTGCTGTCGATGTTTTTATTGAAATTCGGTGGAGGTGAAGGCAGGCTTCTCAACCGAAGAATAACTAGGCAGAGAAATCTCTGCCTAGTAAATTGAACCAAATATCCCACCCATCCGGTGGGCTCTCAATGGCACCTCCACTCCCATTTGGTCGATGGGAGGCATACCCTCCAGGCGGCTCTGGTGGCGAGCGCACCCGGAGCTTCTATTCGTCCAATGAGGCAATTCGTTGAGAGTTTGTACGACTGACACGTCGTAATAAGCCGTGAGACCGCGGCCATCATAGAAGTACACTTTCGGTGTGCTTAGTCGTGCAACGAGAAGTGACAAGTAGGTCTGAGGATGTGAAGGGTGTGAAAGAGGTGAAGCTGGGAAAGACACTGATTCCAACCATAAGACGACGCGGTCTCCCTTCAGTCCTTTCCTTCAGATTGGAACAGGACCAAATAACTCTGTGTAGAGTGAAATATCCTGTGAGCCTTCAAGTTAGGTGAGATGCTCGCTAATTTTGGTAAAAGGTAAAAAAGAACTGACAATTGTTTCGAGCAAGCCTCCCATTGTGGACACTTTTCTTTGTGCTTCAATAGCTTTGTTGGGATTGTTCGTCCTAGATTGACCATCTGGTGAATGAGGTGACAAAATGAAAATTGTGGCGATGGTTCACTAGGTTGGGACGGTAATTGTCGGATTGGAAGCCCAATTCGACCGTGAGTAAGGGTAGAGCAGGGCCCACCTTGAGAGGGTACAATTACTCCTCGACGGTCCACCCAACCTCCGATTGGAATCTCCCTTCTACTCCTTACGCAGAATCAATCAATACAGAGATATTGATACTTCGTCACCCCCAAGACCCTACGGTTCGAACCAAATTCCCTGTGATAGGGATACCAACAGTAATGAAAGAGGAAGGTACATCGGAGCTGCGGGACGGATCAACTTCTGGTCCTATTTGAGCTGCAGCCCGGAACCAGGCTTGTTGACTGCCTGAGGCGGCAGGTCATTGGGTATTCATCTCAAGACCGGTCTTTCACAACAAAAAACAGCAAGCGGTCAAATCATAAAAGAGTGTGAGTACTATTGTTCAAGGTGTCTCTTTGACTAAGGTACAACCACGCACCAGCTGGGAAGATTCGTCTTAGCTTATAGCACACACTTCCAAGTGTCAGGATCTTTGTAATCACCAGAGCCTTGATACACATTGTGGTAAGGCCACCTGCAATGCCTCCTTCTGAAATCAACACCACTATCACTGGTGCCGTTGATATACCTGGTACCCATGATGGTATTAGGGGCCACTTCATATTCAACCCATCGCACCATCGCCATCAGCACGTTTTCCTCCGGTACCAGACTGGCAGTGCTTGCAGGCTGGTGGCCAATAAACGTTGCCCCATTGCCGCTACCGCAATGAGACATGCCAGAGATACGGAAGAAGCGGTAAAACTCGTCAAGGGCCTCTGAGTTCATGCCCATGGTTTGCGAGACGTGTTCGTAGTATCGGGGGGAATTCTCGCTCGATAGAACACCATCGGCAAAACCATGCCAATGGAGAAGCTTGCCGCCGCGGTTCTGGAAAGCCGATAGATCACCTTCCCAAGTGTCGACATTGAAATGGTTGAGGCCGGAAGCGACAGTGTAGTTTTCGGGTCGTAGAGTCATGGCATCCCAGTTGGAGTCGTTGAAAATGGCATAACGCCACCAGTCTGACACAGGTGAGACTGCTCCGGAAAAGTAACTATCCACCGCTCCGGTAAACTCGGATCCGAGCTGCATCTTAGGGTAAACCAGGCTTCCAACCGCGTCCAGGACGGGTGAGTAAATACTCTTCAGCGTCTGAAGTTGTGTACTTGTAAGGCAGCTGGTGCTTTGAGCCTCAGTGCATAGAAGGCCGTCGGCGTTGTAATTGCAAAGATCAGGCGACTCGAAAATACCGTCAGCAACGCCATCGAGCTGATCACACTGGTTCAGAATATCCTGATGAACAGTAGGCCACATGTCTAGAGGAATAAAAGTCGCAGACTCAGGCGTTCCGAGCAGAGGATAAAACTGAGTAGCCCATGACGTGAGGTTGTTCCACGCAATAGCAAGAGCTCCGACTACGACACCATCAAACAGGTCAGGAAAAGACTGGACTGCCTTTAACCCTTGGCGTCCACCAGTAGAGCATCCGAGGTAGCAGCTCTTGTCGTGGGACTCTCCGTAAAATTCTTAAATGATTTCTTTGCCGACGGTAGCCCCATTCTGGATGGAGCGGTAGGCAAAGTCCTGAATGACGTCGAGATTGTGGAGAAAGGGGGCTCCGGTGTACCCCTGGTGACCATTGTTTGTCGCGATGGTTGCAAATCCGAGCGACGCACTATATTCGACATCGTAGTACTGGATACACCCGCCTAATCCGCCGTTACCCGTTGCAAGGAACCTCCCGGACCAGTCTTCGGGCAGCCACGCCTCAAACCAGAATCCGGAACGGTTCGAAGTAGGAACTTGAGCCGTGATGCGGCAGAGATTGACCGACACGGACTGGGTGAAGATGCCGCACGTGGCATCGGCTTCCGTGATATCGAGCTCCGTTCCGGATGTGAGGTACTCCGGCGTAAAAGAGATACCGCCAGCTGAAGACGTGAAGGATTCGCAGTGCTGCTGAAAGTCTGCCATGCCATCAACGAGTTGAGCCAAGGCAATAGTGTGAGCTAACAAGCCCACAACGCTTGGTTTGACCATCGCGAAGCCTTTGCTCGTCTGATAAGCGAATTTGAGAAAGTATGCCTTCAGCTGTAGTCGCGGCTGGTCAGGCAAAAATGTTGGAGAAGTAAGGAGCCGGAGATGAGAGGTGAAGCTATTCCATGGGAACTGAACACCTGTAGCTACATAAAACAGAGAAGCTTATGTAGAAGATATTAGACCCCTGACTACACCAGAGATACATGCCAAGTCTTTACATGCCACGCCGTTACCTATCTCCCTGGTGGGTAGACGCAACCAAGTCAAGTCAGGAACCACAACGACGACATGCGCGAATTTCTGTCGGTGTATCCGCCGAGACTTGTATTGGCTACTGCCGAAGTTACCGGACCCGCCTATTGCAGCTGTTCGGAATCTTGAACAGCTTCGAGGCCTTGTTGTCGGCAATGATGGCGGCTGCTTTCGGCCGAGGATGATAGTGGCCTTAGCCTCGCCGGAGCATCAAACCTGTAGCAAGAATGCAGGAAACTCACGACGGCGCTGCTATGTTTCATCTTCCTTTCAGCACAAGTGTAAGGCAAGAGGTAAACACGGTATGTATTCTTGTAGTCCAGGGCCACAGCATGAAAATCGTCAAGACATATGAATCCCTCAGTGAGGCGTTGGTACCGTAGACATCACACTTCTCCTCGCTTTCAAAAACTCCCTCGAAAATAGCGCCCATCTTGCCGTAAACTCTCCACTATTAGCATACGTCAGATCAAAAGGCCACTTGTTAGTTCGTGCAAATTGTAGGCGGGGATGAGAGAAGCTACTCTCTCTCGAATGTTGTGTCCAGAGTCAAATTCAGACTCCCTGCATGGAGTGCTGGAGGATGGCTATGCTCTTACCAAGAAGTCGGAGTGCTGTTCCATGCTTGTAACTAAGTAGCGCCGAGGAGGTAATTGCCTATTTGGGTAGTAGTCAATGGTTACCGTTGCGGGATACTCTACTCACAGAGGAACTCCAAGCGTAAGGACTTTTCCCTGCCCCATTCCTGGGCTGCGGCTGGTGGGTCGTTTGGCAAGTAAGGTTAATTTGCCTCTACGTCGTCAAGTCCGGTCTTATGTCCGTTGCGGAACCATCAAGTGTGCTGACATTTGATACTACTAGTATCCAGCAGGACTATCTGGCGAGGAAACCTGCTCTTTAGATAAGTAGGATAGTACCCAACCTCAATCACATATCCCCTCACTTGAGTACTTGCGATGATGCTTTGCACTTTATGATCGTGTTGGCTACTCGCGATATCCAGGCCAAGCTTTGTTTCCCAGCTTGAGTACACCCAAGCCCACATGGCTAATGTATCAGAAGTCACAACCTACCTACCTACTCATGGAGTCCCATTCAGAAAGACACTCGAATGAAGATAATATTTAATGCTATTTGGTCACAAAAGATTTATGTTTCCAACTTCTCTGAGTCCTCTTTCTCTTTATGTTATGACTAAGATTTTAGTACATTTTATGGAAGACTAGCTAAGCATGGCTGTTTTGCTGAGAGGATGTGGCTATGCGGTCAAATGGGTGGGGCTGTGCTGTGATGTTTGCAGCCTGCGTACGGGGGCTGAAATGCCAAACCTGTTCTGTTTGTCAAGGAATTTGCCTTTCGTGGTTGTCTTGATAGCACTGCGTCTCCGAATGAAAGTCAACACTATTAGTACTGTCGGTTAGCCTACTACTCATGCATGGGGAGACTGGTTGTCTAGAACGCATCAAGATACAAAGACGCGCTTTCACGAATCGCGAATGCCGATAGCATAAAGGGGGTACTGGGATTCAGACCCGCGCGTTCCACGGGGGAAGAGTGATTGACTTGAATGCCACCCCGCGCGACAACGGTCACGCCCGACCACCCTTGATGGTTCGACAAACTCGCGCCTCGACGCGTCACAACGATTCGAGCGACGCTGGAAATGCGAGCCCTAGGACTCAAGAAACTCGTCGTTCGCACAAGAAATCTCGGAATGGTTGCGCGGAATGCAAACGCCGTCACATCCGCTGCGACGAGCGCCAGCCCTCGTGTGCGAACTGCGAAGTCGCAGAGCGCGCGTGCTTCTTCCCACCGCCAAAGGTGAGCAAGCAGAAGCGCAGACAAGAGCAACTTCAACTGCAAAGCGAGAAGCCACAGGGTTCACTGGTACGGAACGTCCGATCGCTGTCACATGGCTCTAGAGCAAGCAGTCACAGCAATGCAAATAACGACGCGAATGTGATGATTGAGTGCGCACAGCTACCCTCACAGCCTCTTCATCAACAAGACAATTACTCCGAAGTCACACATGCACCAGACCAACCGTCTTATTGTTTGCCATCGAGGCAAGTAGACGTGCCGGCCGTGGTCGGCCTCGACATCAATTCTCACCAGACTCTATCTGGGGCTTCACCCATGCTGCTGAGCGGCATTCACGCTCCTCCATCTCTGGACTGTCATGCCGCCTTAGCAATACTAGGTACGCCAAACGTCCCCTCGGAAGCGATCTACACACCACAGCACATGATTCCGCTCCACCATGCAAGCTCAGTCCCAAACTTCACTGGCCCAGCCCGGAGCGCCGTCGACATTGCCGTCCGCCGCGCCGTCGACTCGCCCTACCTTCTCGACGAGGTCCTCGCCTTCACAGCTTTTCACATGATCCATCTCTATCCTGGCTCAGCCGCCCATCTCCGACATCTTGCCACAGAGCTCCAAAACCGAGCTCTCTCTTCCTTTACGCGTCTCACAGAGACTGTGCCCAAGGACGACAAAGCTACCGCCGTCCCTCGGTTCCTCTTCTCCGCCATTCTAGGGAGACATGTTCTCGCCGATACCCTCGCTCACTATCGATCCGACTTCAAGTCCTTTATCGACCGCCTGGTCGAATGCTTCAATCTCAACCGCGGCGTCACCTCCGTCACCCCGCCTGCCCGGAACTATCTACAAAACACCGAGATCTCGCCCTTCCTCAATATCATCCTCGAGGCTGCAAAGAAAATGGGTCCTACGGGTGACGAGTGTGGGCCCCTGAGACGCCTCCTGGATGACTCTGACTTCAGTGAAGCGAGCATAGGAGCGTGTCGCGAAGTCATTGAGCTTTTGCAGTGGTGCTTTGACATTTGCCGCGTCCTCGACGAAGAGGACTTCTCCCAAGCCGCCTCGACGTTCTCGGTCAAGGTTCCAGTTGGCTTTGTTGACATGCTGCGGAAGCATCGTCCCGAGGCCCTCATCATTCTCGCTCACTACGGCGTTTTACTGCACCACTGTCGCGGCTTTTGGCCATTTGCCGACGCTGGCGCCTTCATCATCCGCGCTATTGCCAGGCATTTGGGTAGTTACTGGCAAGATGCACTCGCATGGCCGCTTGATGTGCTTGAAACGGAGGTCAGTTGTGTGCCCTAGGGCCAGGAAGCATGTCAAGGTTCTACCTAAGACATCACCTCAGGCTTGAAACTTGTCTGTTACGGATAAGGAAAGATGTTTGACCGAAGCTTCAAATCAAGCATTGAGATTAGTCTATACGTTACGAAGAACAAATTGTTTCCTTTGACTCACTAATCCTGGATTGACAGTTGCTGGCCCTGTTTACAAGTTTCCCCGACTATTTACCCAGGTTATTTCTATACTGAAGCTAGAACTTCCAAATTCCTAGCCAGCCCCAAACCTTACTCAAGCGTTGGGTTTCGGGCAGATGCGGGCAGCGGGCCAGTCGTTGTAGTTCTCATCTGGAGTCTGATAAGGACCATAGAAGACTGTGTTGCCCCGATCATTTTCTGCAAACGCAATGCCATGCCTGATTCTGTTGACGATATCCTGGCCAGGGATCAGAAAGCGTGATCGAAAGACTGCAGATATTCTTACCGGGTTGTAGATGAACGGTCTACCAAAAGTGAGCAAGTCCAACTTCTCTTCCTTGATTAGATGATCGGCCTCCTCCGGTGTAATCATGATTCGCCATTAGCAGCGAAGCACTAACAGGAAACTTGACGAGGCTCCCAAAGTCGAGAACGGGATCGTACCCCTCGGGTAGACCATAGCCTTCAGGCCGACCGTCGTGTCCAAAGAAGTCGCCGATGCCGGCGGTGGCATCAGCCCCTCTGCGAGAAAGGTTGATGATTCCAACCTTGCGGCGGACGAGTTCCTTGATCAGGTAGGTGTAAGTTTGCTTCATCTCTTCAAAAGTGACAACTGAGTCATTATAGAAGTCAGTGGGGTTCAACTTGACGCAAACGAATTCGGGGCCGTCAAAGATCGTAGCCAAGGCTTCGGTGAGCTCGATTACGAAGCGGCATCTGTTTTCGACGGAGCCGCCATAGGCATCGGTTCTCCTGTTGACGCGACTGGTGTCTGCGAGTTAGCTAATGCTGTGAATGAGGGTTATACAAGCCTGTTACCTGTTAAGGAATTAATGAGGCAGGTATCCGCTGTCATTGTTCAGCTTGAAGCAAATTTCGTGGCCTTATGATCATGTTTGTGAGTACATACCCCTGAGCAAGCAACTCGACGCCGTCGAACCCAGCCTGTTTGGCCAAACGACACGAGTTTCGATATGTCTCAATCACATCTTTCGGGTCTTCGATTGCAACGACGTTGTGGGTGTGTCCCTGCAGTGTAACCTCGTCAGCACCAGGTCAGAACGCGTTCAGTCGCCACCTGTTCTACTTACAGGCTTTCCTGGCAAGTCTCGATACTTCCCGGCATTGGCTTTGACGGCAGAAGGAGCCAGAACAACACCACCATGCTTCTTCATGATTGGCATCTCGTCATGCTGGCACAGGCCTGCATGCCATGCTTGAAAGAAGATCTTGCCCCCAACCTCATGAACGGCATCAGTGACCACTCGCCATGCCTGGGCGTGTTCGGATGTGATCATGAAAGGGGCGAAACTCCAGTCGCACCCGGTCCAATCGACAAATATGCCTTCGACTACGATGAGACCGGCGCCATCTCGAGCCCTATCTACATAGTGCTTGACCTGCGCCGGACCCGGTTTACCATCGTTGATGCATCGGTTTCGAGTCATTGAGCCCATCACCACACGGTTCCGGAGGGACAGCTTTCCGCCAACAGTAATCGGGTCTAAGAGAGTTGACATGATGGCGGGTGTATAAGATACCTGACACTTGAGTTGACAAGTAGAATGGACATGAACTTCGAAGTAAAATGAGACGAACCGAAATGGGTTTGCCGGACACTTATTATGCTCGAGGAATCCGGTAGTATGTCAACCCAACTCCAGTCCCAATAACATTGGAGCGCGATGAGCATCGCACTCTCGGAATAAAACGTCAGAAACAGGCCATGGTAAGCATGATCTCGACTTCTCAGGCGCAGCTATCCATCGCGACTACACCAGCTATGCCGGAGAGTGGACTGGCATCCGCTTTGTCAGATGAGTTGACCTATCAGATAACTAGGACTCCGATCCCTGCACCTACTTACACCGGAGCGGGGCCGGGAGGGTTCAGCAATCAGCCAATGAGCCCCGCCAATGTCCGTGGTCCGGTTTGCTTATAAACCCGGCTATGTCCTCTTCAACGTTAGTATGTGAGTTGTTCGAGTCGTTTGCTGTGAGACTCGATCCTCTCTCAGTCAAACACAACGCCATTGATTGGAAATGAAAGCCCTGAGGGCATGTCGTCAATCTCGCCAGTCCAAGCGCAAATGCGCTCGGAAAGATCCCGGTGAAGGGTGTGAGCCATGCCGCAAGCGACGTCTACGATGTAGCGCTGCCACCTCAACCCCAGCGCCGATCTTCGAGCCTCAACCCGAGACTCCCAAATTGCAAAGCACTGAAGGCCCGCCTTGTGCGATCCTATCAGAAGATGCAGTCAGGGAACTCGTTGAACACTATCTCACCAGAATCCACGGCGGATGCCACAGCATCTTCCACCCAGCGACCCTTCGAGCCCAAGTCTCCAACAAGACATTGAAGCCATTGTTGCTACATGCAATATGCGCAATAGGCTCCAAGTTCTCCAGTCAAGCGGAGCTTCGAGATAAAGAGGGGCAGCTGGCGGCAGAGGCGAAGCGTTTGCTACATGCGGACCTGGAGAATATTTGCATCGAGAACGTTCAGACTTGTATCCTTCTGGCGATGCTGAGCTCTGGTAACTGCCAGCCATCCTCTGAGGCGCTGTATGTGGGTGAGTTTCTGCTTATCTGTGATTCCCTTTCAGGCATTCGTGATGGTGAACCAGTCTGACGAGCGAGTCTGAGGCCACAAGGCATCGCAATCAGCATGATCGGAATCCTAAAGATTGAACCGAGATGTACCTCCAGCACCTCTCATACTATCGACGAAACCTCAAGAAGGGTATGGTGGTCACTGTACATCGCAGAACGGTGGTGTTCTTCCGGCCTGGGCATCCGCTGCAGGTTGGACGACGCCGAGGATCCATGCGAGAGTATCCCGCCCATGGACGAGCATGCGTACCACGCCCTTTTACCAGAGGACCAGGATACCATCTCTACTTTCAGTCGGAAATCTGGTATTTGGGCTTACATGCTTCGCCTCGTGAGTTGTTTTGCTCCGATCCAGGATCTCAACCGTCGCATCGCCAAAGGGCAACTATCGGTGTCTGAAATCGAACTACGTGTGGTTGGTCTCGAAGATCAGTTAGACTCCTGGCAAATTGGTCTCCCTTCCGAATTGAAGATGAATGTGGAGAATCTTGGTGCCCATCTACAAAAGAATGTGGCCAGGCAGTTTCTTGCTTTGCATTTGACATACCATCATTTCACAACCTTGCTTTACTTTCACTTCCTCGAAGGCTATCATGAGCGCACCGTTCTTGCCCCACACAACAACTACACCAAACAGTGCAAGTACCACGCATCGTCATTCAGCAACCTGCTCCGCCTCTCTCGCCAGATGAGCGGCTCCGCAGTCGAGTATCCAACTATCGGGCATATGGCTGCCGTATCGTCGTCCGTGTTGGTCCACGTTCTCCTCTTTGGTGACCTCCAAGAGCTTCCAGATGCTCGCGAGAAGCTGGACTCGAATTTCGACGCTTTGATGGAACTTCGGCGGTATTGGCCAGCAACGGAAGCAATGGTACGGCTCTTCTTAGTTCTCGTGCGACCCATGCCGAGGTTCTCTGACCGTGGACTAACCTTTATAATACAGATACATAGACTGAAGTTCTTTCAAAGCATCTGTCTGTTTACTCTAGAGTCTTACAAGCTCGATGTTTGGATGGTGAGGTTTCTACTGGAACATTCTCGCGCGCTCGAGCGGAGGGAGTTGAAGGTTGTGCCCCCCGATCTACGTCTAGATGGTTCGAACATGTCGCCGCGGACCGAGCAGCTATCGAAAGCGGGGAGGTATACCGACTTTTCGTCACTGCATAAGACCTGAGATTAGGACAAGGAGTCGGCGGGCAAATAATTCATTAGTGTTGGAATAGGCCTACATTAGGCAGCAGGAGGTTGCTGCCGCGGTCCGTTCCAGCCACGGTGGTCCGTGTGGCTCAGCCACACGAGGGTGGTATACCCCAGACTTCCTGCCGCCGCTGGCACCTGGTTAGACTTCCACTCAAGAACAACAAGAACAAGCAATATCACCACTACAGTCGGTGATCGTTGCTACCCACGATACTCGAGTATTTCCTTTTCCACCTGTGAATCCAACAATTAGAAGAATCTGACATGGTCGGTATTTAGGTAGTAAAGTCGACGAATAGCAATTGGAATCCAAATCAAGGTTGTTGCCACACCTCTTTGACAAATGTATCATCCAAAATCGAGGTTTCCGGTATCAAACTACTGGAAAGCAGCCTTGTTCGCCTCCAAGAACTCCTTCCAAGTAACCGCCTTCAATCCCACGCCAGCCAGAAGCTCCTGGCTCTCCTTCAAGTCCTTGCCAGCATAGTAACCGGGTTCGTCGATGAAGAGGTGGTTCTCGAGCATCTCGTCGGCCATGGCGGCCATCGGGCCAGCAAAGAAAGTCTTGTACGTCGCAGCGTCGATGGGCACGAAACGGGCCGTCTTGCCAGTGACTTGCTCAAACTCGGCAATGATTCGCGTAGGCGTGTAGTAGTCCTCGGCTGCCAGGATCTGCTTGCCAAGGACGCTGCTCTCGTTGCGGATGGCTGCGACGACGTACTTGCCTGTGAGAAGGGTTCGTCGGCATCCAATCAGGCAAGTCGATTTATGTGCTTAGGCAAGGGCAAACCATCTTAGGAGTTACTTACCAATATCGGACTCGGTATCAATGAGAGGGAACTTGGCCTTGTCGCTAACCGGGTAAGCCAGGTTATAGATGCCGTCCTCACCCTTACGAATCATCTTTAGAGCGGTGAAGTTGTTCATGAAGTAACCCGGGAGGACAAAGGAGCTGGGGATACCCTTGACGCGGATGTAGCGCTCAACCACGGCCTTGTCATCAAAGTGGACGACGTGCTTGAGGCGACCATTGGTGGTCTCCGTAACATGCAGCAGAGACGAGTAGATGAGATGCTTGACGCCAGCCTCGGCCGCAACGTCTGCTACGTTCTTGCCGTGAAGCTGCTCTTCGCTGGCCCCGCCCATGAAGTTGGGCGTGGTGACGAAGAAGACGGTGTGGGAGCCCTTGATCGCCTCGGAAAGAGAGGCCTTTGAACTCATGACGGCCTTTTTAATGTTAGCTGTTGGTATATCGCAAAGGCATGTCAAGAGAAACGGGGGATGGTCATACAGAAACAACTTCGACGCCCTTGCTGGCTAAAGCTTGAGCTGCGGGCTTGGAGACGTCCCGAGTGATGCCTCGAATCTTGAACTCCTTCGATAGAACGGCGTCGGCGAGGGCTGCTCTCACGACGGAGCCGCCCTGGTAGCCTGTGGCCCCGAAGATGGTGAAAATTTTGGACATTTTGAGATGGTCGTTGGGTTCGGCGGTGATGCGTCTTTGGGATGATGAGATCAGTCTGTGGAATGTGAGTAGGAAGCTAAGAATGCACAACGAATGTAGCTCGACTTTATAAGTCAGATATTCGGTGACATTAGGTACGTATCTTAAGTTTTCCGCACGGTTTTCATGACTTTGAAAGGTCTACGCAAGCGTTGCATGAATCAAGCAGTTGTATGCTGGACTGCCCATGATGTGGGCCTTTGAAGGCGGGACTCCCGACTGTCAGTGTCTGCCTTACAAATGTGTTCCTTAGAAACCGGACATTACCTTCTCGGCCAGACCCTCGCCAAACCGCCTGATGTGGTAAGCAAGTATAAGTGTTGCGGAGCTCAGAGACGCGTTCGGGGCGATGATTAGAGTTGCTCTAGCTTAGACAACATTCAATGAGAGTCGCTCTTCATCGGAGACCGGTGTCACGTGTGGAAGCATGCCCTGTCTCTAATCCTTCACAAAAGGCGCCCTAACGCTGATCGACGTCGTTTCTCAAGTTGCTTTCTATCCAAGAAAAAACGTCGGATACATTTGGGGGGATGGACTGTGACCAAGACCGTTAACTTGCCCTCTGGTAAGTCTAACAGATCTTGTGTATTACACAAATTTGGCGGCCACGACGCTCTCAGTAAACCTGACACCCACTCAAAAAAGTGTTGACCAGTCTGAAGCACCCGGAAAACCAGAAAAAAAAAAGAAAAAAAGGAAAAAAAAGATGAACCGACCGAGATTTGAAGGCCGGAATCCTGGAAGGAACAGGAGCATCACTGTCCCAGCCAGCACTTCACGACCCCTCGGCCACATGGCCCAATACTTATTGTTGAGGATTAAGCATGATTCACTCCTCATAAGGGTCGGGGGCGGTGACCAGAGAGGCTCTACCTCAGGCATCCCCAGTGGGACTGCGCCATGAGGCATCGTAGGAACCTGGGTGAGTGAATCACCAGCTCACCAGTCTGTACCTACCGCCTCAGCAACCCACTTTCTTTGGGTCTGTGAAGATTTCCCATTGTCAACGGTAGAATCTCAATCTTCTTGCAAGGTTGAGAAGCAATTTCTATAAGCTGTCTTCTTGGGTAGATTAGTCCGTGCCATTGAGAGTTCTAGTTGATGTAGTAGACATGCACGCTTGATACATACTGTAGGGGCTTGGCTATCATCACCAAGATCTGGACGGGGGTCACACGGATTCACCAACGGGCCGCCTGCTTGAAAATCATGTGCCTATTCTCCATTATACCCTAGATATCTCCCCGATTATTACTACACAAGCCCTACCACCTCAGTCACTCATGACTTCGATTTCCACCCAAAATACACCCAGCTCTGAGCGACCTCCCCAACCTGTACCCTCACGACCGAATGCTACTCGCATACTCGCTCTCCGTCTTCAACCAAGTCTCAAAGTCCTTCAGCCCGGGGTGCTCCTTCCTCAGCGCCGCAATATCGACGTCGTACCCAACATCATAAAACCACTTGAACATGTACCCAAAGTCCTTGACCATGGCCATGAAAAGCCAGCACAAGATCCTATACGTCCCAGGCAGCTCCTTCCCCGTGCTCTTCTTGAACACCGCAGCAAACTGCTCGATCGTCAAGTCGTCGCCTGCGAGCGAGATCCCACGGCCCTTGTAGCTCTCGGGATGGAGGAACGCCTCTGCGCCAAAATATCCGATATCGCTAACGGCAATGAGCTGCAGCGGCTTCTCCTTGACCGCCATCCGCCACGACGTGACAAACACTTTGCCAAAGAAGTTGTCCATGAGGTTCTCCATGAAAGCCACGGGCCGGAGGACGACCCACTCCATGTCGGTGCCCTTGGATTTGTTGAAGAGTTGCTGCTCGATCTCGTGCTTGTGGGCAAAATGAGGCACGTTGGTCGCGTTATCCGCGCCATGCCGCTCGACAGAGGTGTAGACGAAGAACTTGACGCCGGCTTTGAGGGATGCGTCGACGAGTGCTTTGCCTTGGCCTAGTTCGCCGCCTCCGCCTTGGCCGAAGCCCATGGGCACCTACAAGACACATCATCAGCCATTTTTTGTCACTGAAAATTGGTAAGCCAATGAGAGTGTGACGGCATACCTGAACGCTGAAGACTCCCCAGATCGGAGACGCGGCAGCACCTTGCGCAGTCTTGAACAGCGCTGCCGGGTCCGCCAAGTTACCCTGCACAAGGCGAATCTTGGATGATTTCTTCAGAAGACGCTGGGCGGACCCGGAGGTCGCGTCGCGGGTGACGGCAAGAATCTCAAAGTCGGCATTCTGTTCGACGAGGCAGTTGATGACTGCGCCACCCTGCTTTCCAGTCGCGCCGCAAACCAGAATTGATCGTGCCATTGTCGATGTTGTGTCTGATCAAGGTAGTGTGAATGATGAAGTGTTGATACGGGTGTAGTTGATACACACGAAAACCACTCTCGGAAGTTCGAGATATCAGCTCACGTCAAATACATCCAATCTCCACGATGCAGCGGAGTTTCACCATCACAGTGACGCGCGCGACAGGAAAGTCCGCGACTAAGATAGCTGTCTAGCTAGGGGGTTCAGAGTGGTGACGCTTGCGGGCATGCAGCATTGGAAAGCCACCGTAGAAAGATGACCAATCCTGCGGCGCATGTTGCGCCGGTAAGGCCAGAACCGGTGCCGAGACCCCCAACACCCTCCCCCCCTTGGCTGGCGTGGTGTACTGTGGGCCTCGCCCTCCGACGAAGGCCGAGTCGGAGCGCGAAAGTGGGTCCCTGAAACGGCCCGAAGCGGGGAGAAGGGTGTCCGGCTTACGAGAACCATGATGTCTAAGCATTTGTCTCCTCTCGGGTCACCTCGTTCCTACAGCAGCAACTCGATTTCCATTATTGATGTCGACGGTGATCATGAATGGGACCTGAAAAGCAACAGCATTGAAAGGCGGGCACCAATAAAGGATTCAGGTGTGGGCATTGTGTTCTGCGAC
Source organism: Colletotrichum phormii (assembly GCF_030913505.1). Classification (NCBI taxonomy): domain Eukaryota; kingdom Fungi; phylum Ascomycota; class Sordariomycetes; order Glomerellales; family Glomerellaceae; genus Colletotrichum; species Colletotrichum phormii. Next base: position 111,408 of record NW_026851486.1, read on the forward strand.
GAGATCGTTCATCTTCTACTTCTCTTTCAACCAAAATCTTCACACTTTTAAGACATTCAGAACTTCGAAATCTACCTAAATTATTCAAGATTCAGACGTTCGTCATGCAATCAAGTGGTCGATTGCCCGTGGTCCAGGACTCAACAGTCGGTGTCCAACTTCCACAACCACCAGAGGTCAAGTTCCGCCCGCGCCGGCTCCCGAACGGGCAGAATAAGATCCCCATTTCGGTGCGCCACCAGCATCCTTCAAACCACAGACTAACATCACCAATTATGAGTTACCCGGATCCGAGGGGTCCCTCCCATTTCAAAAACGAGAAACAACAACAAGGACCAGCACGCATGAACAACTAGGTACAGCTTCATCGGGCTGATTTCTCATTCGCCCCTCGAGCCAAACTCAGGCCGTATTTGAGTTTTTCTTGCAAGGTTGGAGTTGCCATTAACCTTTGCCATCCCTCTCGGCAAACATCAGCCCAAAAGGAAAAACAAAACAAACCCGCGACTATGAACAGAATTTCATTTGATGTCTCAGCAAGCAAAACTCTGCAAGCTATGCGCAGAAGTGAGGTTTCCTGCATGGGCCGGCTAGAACAGGAATTCACTCCTGCTTGCTCTCATCTCCTGAAGTTGTCCGCAATGGCACATCACATGCTCACCTCCCAACCTCGCACCCGGAGCGCGATGTAACCCAACGAAAGAAGGGCAAAGAGAGAAATGACAAGCAACAAGCTACAGGTGGTAGTAATAGGCGGCGGCATAGCAGGCCTCGCCGCCGCTGCCGTCCTCCGCCAAAAGCACGACGTCACAGTCTACGACCGCGACGATCCCGCCTCCGCACCGGAGCGCGGCGCCGGCATCGGCCTGGGTCCCAACGGTACAAAGATGCTGAAAAAGGCCTTTCAGTTCAGCCCTGAAAACGTCAAGGCCACCGTGTGCGCCGGCTCGAGGACGTACGATAAACAGGGGAACCTGTTAAGGGAGATGACGGGCGTGTCGGAGCCGTTTGGGAGCGAGTGGCTGCTGATGCACCGTGGTGATCTGCGGGACGAGCTATTAAGGCTCGCTACAGGGGACGCGGCCAAGTTGGGGATTTCGGGCCCGCCGGCTAGGGTTGTGGACAGGGTCCTGATTGTTGGTGTTGATGTTGAGGCGGGGAAGGTGAAGTTGAAGGATGGGGAGGAGATTATTGCTGATGTGATTGTTGGTAAGACTATACATGCATGCGGTGTTGTATTAAACCTCCCGAGATTGACGAACATCTCAGGTGCAGACGGCATCCATTCCCTCGTCCGACAGGCCGTTGTCGGCGGGCCATCACACATGGTATCACCAGGGGCCTCACTCTACCGCTTCACATTCCCTCTCGACAAGGCGAGGGATATCTTAGGAGGGTATCCGGCCGCGATAGACCCTTCTGACAGCGGATTCCTCAACATGATGACGGCCGACGACGAGACGCACCGCAACATCATCTTTTACCCCTGCCGGGACATGACGCTGCTCAACGTCGTAGCCAGGATCCCCGACGCCATGCTCTCGGTGGAGAGCATCACGTCCTGGAACGCCGAGGGGAGCGCGGAGGAGATGCTGGTTCACTTTTTCGACTTTGCGCCGTGGATGCTGGAGATTATGAAGTGAGTCTCACCCCCTTCACCTGCTCACAACCATCACATACACGAGTAAGCAGAGAGACTCGCTCACACACGAAAAAACACAATCAAGAAACGCCCAACACATCCACCTCTACAAAGTCAAAGACACAGACCCGCTACCGACGTACACCCGCGGCCGCGCCGTCCTCGTCGGCGACGCGGCGCACCTGATGACGCCGTTCCAAGGCCAGGGCGCGACACAGGCCATCGAGGACGCCGAGGATCTGCGGCTTCTTCTCCATGATGGCGTCAACGCCGATAACCCCGAGAGCATCGTGTTGGCGCTGCGGACGTGGGACTCGGTGCGCAGGCCGCGCGCGTCGCAGGTGCAGCAGAGCTCGAGGCACGTGACGGATATGTCGGCCCAGGCGCAGCTGGATCGGACGAGGTTGAACTGGACGTATAACGGGATCCACGCGGCGTTGAGGAATCGGTAGGACGTATGCGTGTTGGTGAGCCGTGGACAGGAGGCCACCATGATAGGAGGAAAGGGACCAGGTACACCCTCGATATGGGTTGGGTGAGTTTAGCTGTGGACTATCTACCTACCTTACATAATGGACTGTTTGGTGAATGGTTTGAAGGGAGCAGACGAAGTTGAGAGCAAACGGCTGGTTCCGCGATAGCTCAGGGTCTTACGCGACTGCAGATCTTGTCAGGGGCTAATCTGTCTGATATCCCCACCCGCAAGGTACATCATCAATATTGATGAATCATCGACCTAGCCTAATGCATCATTGGGGTGTTCCTGCATTGGAATGCAAAGGCCAATTGTGCCTGGTGCCACAGAACGAGCTTTGAGACCGTCTGATGCTAGCAGTGAGATGAACGCACCTACCTCTACCGTACCTCAGAAAGGGGCCCCGGAAAGGTGCATCGTCTACATCATCGCTCGTCATAATCGAGCACTTCAAAAACGCCATGTCGCGCCATGGTCATATAATATCGTACATCCACATTGCCATCCAAGGGAAGCAAGACCAAGCATCTGACACAATACTTGAACAACTCTCGTGAATACAAACACTTGCAAGTTTTTACGTCTCGCCAACATTATCGGTTCCACCCGTCGACAAACATCCTCTGCAGACACAACCCAGCATATCAGTACACAATCAATCATGTCGTCATCAAGGGCCCTCCGCCTTCAATCGGCCCTCCGAAACCCCGCACTCCGCTCTTCCACACAATTCGCACCCCGCCGGGGCTACGCCGTGAAGGAGCCTCCAGCACCAAACCCCATCAACCCCTCCGGTTCAGCACCGTCCCGTCCCGCACCATCTCCATCAAACCCCAAAGTCGGAACTAAGCCAGACGAAATCACTAACAGGTAAGCCTTTTACCGCTTCAAATATATTTGTTTCCACCTGCTTCAAGCATCCCTTCCTTCTCTCCAGATCACTGACGCGGTTGCTTTCGCAGGAGCGCCCTCTACATTATTCTCGGCGTCGCTGCAACCCTAGGCGGCACCTTCGCCTTCCTCACCGGCGCCCCAGACCGCGCAGCAGGCGTTGCCGACGCCGTCACCCGCGGCGGTGGACCTTCCATCACACCCGGCCTCGGCCCCAAACCCTCGAGCGAGCGTAACTTAGAGAAGACGACGGGGCGGGATGCGAATCGGCAGACGGGGTTGGCGGGGTTGAAGAGCAAGCAGACGGATCCGAACCAGCTGCAGGCGAGTAACTGAAGTTACATATCGCCAGCTGTGTTGGTGGCTTTTAAGTGTGAAAAAAAAAAAAAAAAACCTGTAGTTGTACACTCGGAATATCAGCAAAGGAAGTCACTTTTAAGTTGTAGTCTTGACACACTCTGCGACATGGTGCACCGAGGTTACAACGAATACGTGAATACGCATCCAATCAACCCTCCTCCCTCCCGCGTGCAACTCTCCCGTGCTCCCCGGGATCCATCTATGCAGTTGCAAGGGGGGCTTCGCAAGCATTTTGCGGGGTTGAGTTAGAGCGAAGTAATTGCGATACCCGTGCCCTGCGTCTCCCCAATAAAGGTCTCTTCAATACGTCTGATAATTTACATAGCTCCAGTTCCGCCTGCCAACCACCAAACCCTGTCTAAGAACTCCAATCTCCCACCGGAGATATATAGCCCGCCTGTCAGCAACCCAGAACCCGGCGTAGCGCGATGCGCGGGATGCGGCAATGCGGGAGCGTTGGATTCGGGGAGTATCAACATCCCGCCTTACAGCACTGCGTCCACAGAGGATTGGTTCGGATTTGCATTTGCTGCATGCTGCGAGTGTACACACACACACACACACATACATGTTTCCTGTTGATAGCATTGCATATAATGTGTACAACCTAGCCGTTCCTTCCTGCGTCGTCGTCGTAGGCTCCGTCGTTCTCGGTATCGGATTCTCTTTGCGATGCTGCCGGAGGTTAATGCTTCATGCTTAGAGGCATTCTCTCTCCCATCTTTTTATGTCACTTGTCAAAAGTCCGCCAGACCATGAGATGGACTATGTATATATAACCTCAATCAAATGTGTTCATGAATATCCTGATCTACCTAGTTCTCATTCCCGTGAAGATCTCATTGACATCAATATACCAACCCTCCTCACTAAAAAAAGCAGAAATCTCACCAACCGGAAATCTCACCACCACATCCACCACATCCACCACATCACCAACAATGTCCACAGACTACACCTCAAAAACAGTCCTCATCACAGGCGCAGCCTCAGGCCTAGACCTCCCCCTAACCCGACATTTCCTCGCCGCCAACGCAAACGTCCTAGCCCTCGACATCTCCGACGCCGCCCTCACCTCACTCCCCTCCAAATTCGACGACGACAGTCCGGACCTCCGCGCCCGTCTGCACCCCGTAAAAGCAGACATCACCGACCCAGCCTCCGTGTCCGTCGCAATCGCCTCCTGGGTCGACGGCGGCGATGGCGGCCGTAGACTCGACGTCCTCGTCAACAACGCCGGCATCTCGGGCCTCATGCAACCCACGGGCGAGTGTCCGATGGCCATGTGGGACCGCCAGCCTTGTCAACATGACGGGCAGCTTCGTTACCTCGCAGCACGCTATTCAGCAGTTTCTGAAGCAGGAGCTTGTTGATGGGCAGAGGGGGGTGATTTTGAATGTTATCAGTGCTGCGGGAGTTCACGGCGCGAGAGCAGGTAGGCGGGCGACCCCCCTCTCATCTCATTTCATGTCAATGTTACTACCTTGATCACAAGAGGACGAGGGGAAGGATATGAAACGAACCATGAGAGAGAAGAAACATCCTTTTCAATTGAACGCTCAGCTAACCACCAAAAACATAGGCGTCGCCTACACAGCCTCCAAACACGGCACAGTCGGCCTGACACGAAGCACAGCAGCCTTTTACGGCCCAAAAGGCATCCGGTGCCTAGCCATCATGCCCGGCCCAATGATGATGACAAACATGACCAGGGACGAGGAACACATAAAAGAGTTCCATCCCGAGGGCCTCGCTATGGGTAAGACACCATCTCCTTGCAAGTTCCCCTCCTCCGTGTAGACTTATGGCTGACAATCCCTATTAGTGGTGTCGACATTCAACACCTGCCAAGGTGACCCCGCAAAGGGTGGCTGGGATTTGGGATGGTCGCCGCTGGAGCAGGTGTCCAAGACGGTGGTGAGCTTGTGTTCTGGCGGGATGAACACCATCAACGGCGCGCTTGTGCCGACCGATATGGGCTGGACATGGCTCTGAGCATGTAGGTGTAGGACAACACCAGATTCGTTAACTTTAACACGGCTTGGCAAGCTTGCCCAAGTTTCACAAATTGCGGAGAAGAGAGCATTCGCATGTACGAGCGCTGAGATTCACGGGTAGGATAGTGGTTGAAACCAGTTGAATTGTGCTAAAGAAGAATTATTACTAAGGGAACGCATCATTAACCTTAACCGTCTGTTGACCCAAACTGAATTCTCCATCCGGGTATAAGCCTTTTCGTTTGCCGTCAACTCATCATTTGATCCACGTCTGTGACAAAGGAAAAGAATTAAATTCTACACTCTAGTATCCGCTGACGTGAGCAGGGGTAGAGAGAGTGTTGACGGTGCCGTTAAGACCGCCGTTTGGGTGAGCATCGTAACCGGAGGTAGGGTAGCCAGAGGTGGGGTTGGTGTTCAAGTCACCGCCGTTGACCTGGCCAGAGGCGTGAGGGGCATACACGCCCTGCTGGTTGGGAAGGCCGTGCTTCTTGCGCTCAATGCGAGGCGCATCGGGGATGTCGGTAGACTTGCTGGCCTTGCCAATGGCAAAGACCGGGCTCTCCCAACGCTCACCCTTGCGAGCCAATTCCTTGTACTCGGTCGCCTTGGAGCTGATACCTCCAGGGAGATGAATGTCGGGGAAGATGGAGTCCTCCTTGGTGATGGCGTAGTTGACCTTCTTGTCGGCGGTGACTTCGTCTGCCTTCTGCTTCGCCTGGAGAGCACGCTTCTGCAGGGCGGTGGCATAACGGTTGTAGATGTTGGGAGTGTTCTCGGGGTTGGAGCGAGCCTCGTCGAGAGCACGGTCGGCCTCCTGCTTGACCTGGTAGAGGACGCTGTCCAGTTGAGTGGCCTGATCCTTGATAGCCTTCTCGACAGCCTTCTGGAGAGCAGGGCGGAGGACCTTCAGCATGATTGGCTTGAAGAGACCAAACAAAAGCTTGTGCTTAGATTGCTTGAGCTTGATGCTCATGTGCTTGATGTCGACATCGACCTTGTCAACCTTGAAGAAGTTCTGTCTGTCGGACTTATCGGCGGAAGAGAGCTTCATCTTGAAGGAGAAGCCATCGCCGGCGAGAAGGATGTCGGCAACACCGGTATCGGTGATGGAGGGGAAGCCCTGCTTGCGCTTGACGTGGTAGCTGACGTCGCGAAGATCAAGCTGGACACCAGCAACCTTCACCTCAAAGGATTGCTTGTGCTTGTTGGCGATCTTCTTGCGTCCCCAGAGGAAATAGTTCTCGCTGTTAATCTCGAGAACGTTGGGCATGAAGTTGTCGGACTCCAGGACGAGGTTCTCAATGACAGCATCAAACTGAGGATCACTGTACTCAATACGGGGGACCGGGAGGTAAGCGACGTTCTCGAAGATGCCGGGAATGATGACCTCCGAGAGATCCTTGAGCAAGTGAGGCTTGAAGGTGGGCTTGCCATTCTCATCATTGCCGAGATCGGTGAAGAGCTTCTGCACGGCCAAGCCGAAGCGCTTGTTCTGAGGATCCTGGTCAAACTGGTCGATCAAGAACTTGACCTCGTCAAAGACACGGTCGGTATGAGCGCGGTATTTCTCGCGAAGCAAATAGCGACCGTGGTCATACAGGTGGTTCCACTCCTGGTTCGAGTCCTCGTCCAGGATGTATCCCTGCTCAAGAAGGCAGCGGCGGACGTAGCGGTCCATAGCCTTGAACCAATCCTTCAGCTCGCGATCATTGTCAGCATCGCGGTAGATCTGGTTGATCGACTCGAAGAGATCCTCGGTGGAGGTGCCGTTGGCAAAGCGCTCGATAAGCGTCTTGAGATCAGACTCGGCCTGGGCAAGACCAGCACGAGTGTCCTTGACGGTACCGGATCCGCCCTGGGCAACAGTGCGGGAGTGTCCAGCGTACTCCTCAGCAAGATTGAGAAGAGTCTCAATGGCCTGGGAGTAATCGGGGTGCTGCTGGCATTCAAGTACCATCTTCTTCAGGCGCCAGATAGTCTGGTCCTTGCGCTCTTGAGGCATCTTCTTGTTGAAGTATTCCTTGGAACGACGGAGGTACTCCTCCTTGCGCTGGCGTGCCTGCTCCTTGGTCTCGCCATCAACATTCTCGTTGTACTTCTTCTGAATGACATCGCGAGCAGCATTGATACCACCCTGAGCGTTGACACCTGAGTTGGTACCCTGCTGCTGATCACGAGCGGCAGTCGCAGCCAAATCCTGAGGGTTCTGCGATCCGTTAGGGTGGGCGGCCTGAGTACCGGCAGCGAAGACCTCCCGAGCACCATCGGCGGGAGAGCCCTTGTAGACACCCTGAGCCTGCTTCTTGAAGTTCTCCTTGGAGAAGTCGGGGGCGTCGTGCCAAGTGTTATCTTCGGCGGGGCGGTCAATGTCCTGGAGGGCATCGCCTGAGGGGCGAACACGCTGGGCAGCGTTGGTAGCAGCATCACCAGCCATATCGCGGAGAAGGACGGTAGCATCCTTGACTAACATGGTGTTAACTTGTAAGCCACTGGGAAGACATGAAAGTTCGACTTACGAAGTTTGCGGAACTGTCCGTTGGTGATGAGCAGAGTTCCCAGGGTTCGTAGACCCTCTAGCGCCTTGTCGCCATGCTGCTGAGCAGCCTCCTTGTTGATAGGAGCGCCAGGAACATCGACGGCCTTGGGGTCGAATTGCTCAGTCTGCCAGATGAAATCTTGGAGCAAGTTGCCCTGGTTCTTGGACAACAAAAGGTTCTTGGCTTGGATGACAACTTCGCGCGCGTCGGCGATCAGTGCGCGGCCTTCGGGAGAGAGCTTCTCGGGAGGGTTTGACAGAGCCTTGGAGGCGAGGAAGCTGTTCAGGGCAACATCGATTTGGTCATTCTATTGCGAGGACCACGTCAGTATCATGCAATGATGTAGGGTTGCGGGTCAGGGATCAGGCCAGCGGGGGCCGCGTGGGCCCTTGCCGCCATGCCGGCATCGACGTACCGAAGGAACCTTGCCAGCCTGGAAAGCGGAGAGGATGCCATAGAGCTGGAGCTTGCGGTTGACGTCGGCCTCCTTCTGCTTGAGGTCCGTCGGTTTGTTGACGTTTGCTGACATGATGGGGTATCGTAACGATCGCGCAATGAAACTGCTTGTTGATTTCTGTTTTTTTGAGTGCGATGTTGAAAGGAGGTATGGTGATTATCGGTAGTGGCGCACAGGAACAAAAAGGAACTTCGAGGTATTGGGTATTTCGGGGGGGTATCACAGGGAAATTGGGTATAATGAGAATCGCCAAGATGGTGTTCCTGTTCAAAAAGGGTGAAACAGGAAAAGGTATCGTATCGATGAGGAAGAAGAGGAAGAGGTCTGCAAGAATGGGGCACTGTAGGCGAGGAGGTGTTTATACCTCCGTTCTGGCGTCGTGTCCAGGGAACAGAACCTGGAAAGGAAAGAAAAAAAAAGCCTGCGTCAGAATGAAACTGGGCCAACGATTATTTGGAAGGGAGGCGGCAAAGCAACACGCGTGGCAGGCGTTCGTCCACCTCACTATGGTGATTTAGCCAGCAGGAGGCGGGCCCGGTACTTTCCAATTAGGAGAAGGCAGGTGCAGCAGGAGCTTGGTCCTTCCAGCCCAGTTCACAATGGTTGCTTCCTCCCCTTGGATTAGCTGTATGTCTAGGTACGGATACCACTACCTGGTAAGGTACCTACCTACCCTGCGTGCCTTCCGTGGCCCTGCTAGCAAAAATTGGCAGTTGTGGGTGAGGTGGTCCTGCCTGGTCTGGTCGTGGAACTCGGCGATGGTGACGGTGACGTGAAGGAAGGGGGCAGAAATTTGATGCACTACGTCATCGGCTACTTTGGCAGGCAGGTGCGTGCTGCGATGCTGGGTAGAGGGAGGCAGGTACCTTCCCGCACCCGTCAGAACTTCAGACCACAAGAGTAGGTACCTCGCACCTTCCTTGCTTAAAGACGATGTATCTTTTCTGCGCCTGCACCACCTACGAATACAACAGACCTTGCGGAAAGAGCGAGGACAACCACAGCTGAACCTGCCTGCCCCTGCCTTGCTTGCTGCTTGCTCCAGAGATCCAGCCCCTGTGCCCCTGCTTCGCCTCGGCTGGGCCAAGCATCAGAGCGCAAAGACTGAGGTGACTGAGTTCCAGCTGGCGAAGCACTGGAATTTTTAGTACGTCTCCTATTCGCATTAGTGGCCTGGGGAGATTCGCACCCACTTCCTTAGCGGTCCCACCTCGTGCGGTTTGCGCAGTCTGGGTGGCCACTGGGAGACAGCATCTCGACATCTTTTCATCGTCCATCGCAGAGCACAGCGAACATCGTCGATATTTTCACCCTGTTCGATTTTCTGGGAAAGCAACACACCACAAGCATCGACGCATTGGGTTTGGAGTGACTGGACATCTCCGGCAAGACGTCTCCGGGCCCTCCTGTGGGTGATGCAGACTTTGGAAAACACGTCTAGACTCCTGCCAACTTCCGCACCACAGTCGCCGCTGTTCGCGACCGTCGGTTCCTTGATTGTTGCAAAATGGTCCGATGTAGGTAGGTTGGGCGGTAGGGAGCACGGGAAGTATCTGTACTCTGGAATCGTACATGTACAGTACAAGCGTCCGGGCGGCTGCTTCTTAGACAACCGTTTCCCAGCCTCCCCTCGTGATGGGATCTCTGTCGCACTACGGATATCAGATCACCTAGGAGAGTTTCGTGCTAGGCGCTGTCTGAAATTGTCAACGGTGGATAGCTCGACTATTCGGACGCTATCCAAGTTAATGCCTCGTATCACCACACAGTCTCCCTGTTGTGCTTGGAGGTGGTTGCTGTCTTCCTCATCACTAGGTGCCCAATTCTCAGGCTGCTAGTCCACGAGTTGTCCACCTCACATCATTCCCTACTGGTATTCCCCATCAAGTGTCATTCAGGCCAGACAGCTGTGGAACAAAGCGTCCGTCGTCCTCGTGAATCGCCCATTGGGTTGTGGCATCTTCGGACGACTCAATGATGTGCGCCAGGATATGACGGGACGCAGAAGGGATGTGCTGCGTGCTGCGTGCTGCGTGCACCGGTGTGGATGGCCCGTGGCCCTGTCCAATATCCCGTTGATTTGTTGTGTCTCAAACACTCTGCCCACTTTGGGACTGGATCGAGATGACACGCTGCCATGGGGAGGCCATGGGGAGACTGCAGCGGTACAAAGGCACATGGGATTTCCGCTGTTTCAGCAACCCATCGCGACTTCCAGCAAGTTTGCAACCTCGATGTGAATGGCGTGGTGTTGACCATGTCGTCATGTCAACGAAAGCGCGGGTCTGGACGCGACAGGCATCTTCGCGCTAAACGTCTCTCTTTCCACGAGTGCCGGTATTCGTCACCTACCTCCACCCGTATTCACGAGGCCTCATTAGTAGAAGGAGCACCTATTACCCACCTCTACGCTCTTACCTCAGCTATCAGCACGTACCACCTTACTTTTATCAAAATAGATGAAAAAACAACACTTTTACATTATAATTTATCGTCGGGAAGTATGCCTTTTTAAAGCTTAAAAAGGGAGGGATTAAGATATTCCTTTTCTGATTTTAGATCTGCCCAAAAAATAACGTGTTTTTGGTTCAAATTAGTGGCTATATTAATAGTAGAAAACCACCTACGAGGTAGGTGACGGACACCGATGAGGTAGGTGACGAATACCGGTACTCCTTTCCACGCTTGGTTTTTTGAACGTGCAGCGGAAGGTACAAAGTGACATGGGATACCCAATGGGACTTGATTGGCCCCACTTCAGCTCGGTTCTAGCCTCTCCCGTCGTCCTCCTCCTTCCTTCCTCCCTCCTCGTCCTTGCTCGTTCCCTGCCATTATCCATTGACCAACCAACAGAAGCGACGACGGGAGGCAGGAGCATGAGCCGGGGAGAAACATGTCTCTGCCTCCCGCTGGCCGCTGGTCAAAATTTCACGGATGATTTCTCAACGCCTCACCAGTTCTGGAGATTATTCCCTATGCTTCTCATCCTTCCCGTGAAATGTAACCGTCCACCCAACCAGATGCATCCAAGCACCCCAAGAGATGCGCAAGAGCTGCAGCATCGGCATTTCAGCCTGCTCTCTGCGTTTCAATCATACTTCAACCCCGGCCACACTCGATGATTTCTCCTTCACAGCCACAGAACGTCTAGGCCTCTTCAATCTGGTATCCCTCAATACTTGCTCAATTCGCCAAATACGCCACACTTCCCGTTCATCAAACAATACGCGCCAAGGCAGGGATCATCACGGCATTCAGAATAAACTGATGCAAGGATCTGGCAAGCGCCGCGTCCAGGTCTCCAGGTCTCCATCAAACCTAACCTTGAACCCATGGCATTCTGCATTCTGCATTGCCAATCATTGGCGCATTGGCAGCGGCATCGCAACCCGTTCGAGCCTTGCTCAGACGACGTCGCCCAACGATCACCTCCCCTTCTGTCACTTTATTGCTGTCAACTGCTCCCAATTCGTCATGCGGTGGATGCCGCTACGGGCCACTGACACGTAATCGCCTAGTCTAGGCGTGTTCAAGCCCTGTCGACTCGTCGAGTCTGTCAAGTCTGTGAGCTCTCAGGTGCTTGTCCAGCTGTTCCCATCTCATTTCTATCAAGATCTGGTTTTTTGTGCATCCCGTTGATGCGGCCCTCCTTGGGCTCTTGTGGTCTAGGACGCTACACATGGCATGGCGTCTTCCTCTATCTTTTCCACACATCTCTTTCTCTGGAATCGCGATCGACCAGCAAACACTCAAACACACACCACCAGCCCCGAAAAAGCACCAGCGTGCAATCCATGACGTCAAGGTCCGGTCATTAGTGCGATGCACCTCACGGATATCTAAGCTCCCTGTGACGCCATTCTTGTGTGTTTCGGCACGCCACTGCATCACCAAACCATGAATTCATTTCCTTCGACCTGCAATCTCCCTTCTAACTTCTGACGGCCGCTTTGCTTTTCCAAGCGCTCTTCCAAGGGCCATGAGCTGTCACAAGACTCAGGACTCAAGTAATCTTTTGCAGTCCACCACGTCTCGGCTGCCATCTCTATCCATATTCTCTAGCTGCTAGTAACCCATAATCCCTATCCCCCGTCCAGCTCACCCCTGTCAGTGCCCCCATTTCGATTCACGCGGCTGATTGCCCCACGAACTCACAATGATACTTTGCGAAGCCTAATTGATATTCAACGTGATGGGTGCATAGTCCCCGGAGCACCTCCTCCTGACAGCCGTCACCCGAGATCTGCTTCGACCTTGTCTATTTGCTTGCACTGATGTGGCGCAGTACTGCTCACATAATGTGAGGCCATCGACACCCTTCCTTTGCATCACTCAGTCTGGTAGAAACTTTTCATGCATGGTTGTGAAATTGTTAGGTTGTCTGAATTTCTATCCTCCCGTCCAAGCCTTCTGGGCTCACAAGACTTGACCTACCTTTCTCTGCCCGTGGGACCATGGCGCCGGCGATATTCAACTCCTCACGAGCGGGCAACAAGCTGGGAATGGACACGCTCAATCCAGTCTATACTTCGCTGCCGCATCATATCTTCGCAGGCTATCTTCAATGCTTGAAAAGAGGCATCGACTCCTCCTTGGAAATTCATCACAGGTTCCAATGATTCAGAGACGTTTCTCTTCGCCCATTCCTGCATCGTCAGTAGTACTCGCTCTTTGCGAATAGGCAACGCCTCAAGCACGTTCACTTGCATAGGGTCAATGGCATCTGTCACTCCGTACAGTTGCATCGCCTAGTCCAGCGCCACTGGAAGATTTCGCAGCGGCGCTGGTATCAGCACTGCATTCTCCCATCCCATGACGGCTGCCAATTTCCGTTTGCCGTCAAAGAGGATTGTGCCTGGGTGAGGATCAGGATGGACCAACGTCACAGGCCACCCATCCACGCTGCCATGAGTAGATTCTAAAATATACGGGTTCGGGACCATGAAGCCCATACGGCTTGTCATTTTCTGGGCAACCTCTCGTAATTTTCGTATGCGCTCCTTGATCTCGGGATATTTTTTGAATTCGGGCTCCCAGATCGCGGTGTAAGCGTCGACGTAATCCTCGATCCGTCTGAACGGCCCGTTGTTCTGAACTGACCAGTACCTTTCAGCGCTGTAGAAGTGAGGGTGGACAATGGGGCCAGTGAAGAACTCCTTCTTTGACCAGTCGATACGAAGACTGCCAATGTTTACCTGGTTTTTGGGGACAGTCGGCAGAGCGTTTTGCAGCTCAGAGAGGAATAGTTGTACTTCCCTCGCAATGGCTTTCATGTCCTCTTCGTTGAGGTTCGGCATGGTCCCGGGAGATATATCCATGAACCCTTCCAAGCCGGTATCCTGCTTAGCTGCATGTAAGTCGTGCGCCGCGAGGGCATAGTTCTCCTCGATCGCGCTGAGTAGAGGGAACCCGGTGCGTACCTCCATTATCATCCACTCTAGCCCGAGTGGGTTCCTACCGATGGAGTCAAAGACGAGGACCTGGGGAACGACGGCCGGGGATCCTTGCCTAGCGAACACCATTGCCGCGACCTCTGCCTCGAGCTTGTCGTGGGGGCAAACGGGCAGGCTGAGCTTGAGAATGACCTGCCGCGGCAGCGGCGAAGACTTACGTTGGCCGACAGGTCTGGAAAGGGGCTCGAATTCAACAAAGTAGAATGCATTCGTCGCACCGCAGCTCATCCGCGTGACGGTACCGATAAAGGGAAACTTGTAGACATCACAACGGCTATACAAATCCAACATTTTCAACACATGATCGCCCGTCAGGATACAAGCGCCCTTCCAGCAGGCATCATACTCCCCATCCGGACGCGCCATCCACCGCACAAACTTATCGCGGACGTGTTTCACGGTGCCGGGGTTAGTGCTCCGTCCGCCGCGCAGGGGGGCCATGGGATCCGGGTCCGGGATGCGGTAGGGGAGGTGGGGGATCGGGTTGTTTCTGCCGCCGCCGCGCACGCTGCGGACGCTGCGGAGGGAGAGACTTCTGATGACGGGGACTAGGCTTGAGGAGGATTCGTTTTGGGGAGGGCGGAAGGAAGGGGAGGAGGGGGGTTTGTCTGTGAGGTCTTTGAGGCCTGAGGCGATGCGGTTGGAGACGCGGCGGAGGATGGGGGGTGGGGTTGTGTTGAAGAAGGAGCGCGGAGGTTCTTCTGGGGAGGAGGGGGGCCTGTCGGTCATGGTTGCTTTTACGCGGCGGGTGAACTTTTTGAGTTGGTCCATTGTTAAGTGAGGGCTTGATGAGCTGGGTGTTGGATTTGAAGAGTGAGTTACGAGTTGTGTATATGGTATAGCTGAATCCGGCAGTGGTGTGCGGTTTGAAAGTAGACGTCGTTGGATCGAGATGACGGGGCTAGGTTCGTATTTGCTCACTTGTCAAGCTATCTTCTTGGACTCGGTTGTTGTATGATGGGGAGAAGTAGGGACACTGGTAATGTATGAATTCGCTTCATTGGGAATTATCAGCTCCATTATTCAACGGTTCTTACAAAGTCAATGCCTGAGATATTGTGTTGAAAGAAATCTGGCAGAACAATACCCGGAGTCTCAAAGCAAATAAACCAATAACAACGGCATTGTGTCCCGCCAGACTTGGGACAAAGCTTAGTAGCATTTCTTAGTCATTGCTAAATCGGGGTTCTTTCAATCTTGAGATAGATCTCGTCGATTATCCGCCGGATCCATGAATCCAACAAGATTAGATTGGGAGTTGGGTGAAGCGCGCCGGTTGACAATCGACAAACTTTACGTACCTGTGTTTTCCAGTCGCTTAATAGTAAATACCCAGAGTACCTTGGCTCTGTAAAGTCATCGATTCCGTGAAGTTGTTGTCTTGAGTCGTATTACCGTAGGTCACCGATGATTGACCAACTTACAGAGTTATGCACGGAATCTCTCCCAGCGGGCAGCCCGCAGCGAGCCCATTACAGGAGAAGGGGAGATGCAATGAATGTTTGGCTCTTCTCTCGGTACATTCATAGACGATCCCTACAAGCAGCAATCCAAGAACCGGCACGGGTTCCCGAGGCCTCGGAATGATCCATAAAAGCCGAGGTCACCTCGGAGCACCGGAATCCAGGCGACTCTGCGACTGCACGGCCCTCGGGCTGACTAACCCCACTTCCCCGGATTTCCCGCCCGCTCTTCCCCAAAGTCCCCGAACGTCTCTCATCTCAGCCTCATTGTCACTCATCCATCTCCCTCCATACTCATCTTATCCCTTACCCATTCTGTATTTCAACTACTTACCACTTTTTCCACAAGCACCCTTTACCCAAATACCAAAACAGCCAAATGTCATCACCCATACAACCCCTCCTCGACCGCCTCACCCCCCTCCTCCACTCCCTCCGCCACCGCCCAGCAACTCTCCTCACCACCCTCGCAACACCACTCCTCCTCTGGGCCGCCTACCGCGACTACAGAGCCTACATCGCCCTCGGCCCAGGCGGCGTCCCGCACAACGCCCTAGGCTGGCTCATTGTCGCACTCGGCCTCCGCCCCTTCGCCCTCTCCAAAAGCTCAGCGACTTGGACAGGCGATTACCCAGACCAAGGATCCCACGCCGAAATCCGGGATTTGCCTGAGAGGAAGGGTGAGAGGGCCGAGTTGGGCGGGATCGTGCCGCATCGGCAACTGAGTCAGCATGCGCCGGAGAAGATGAGAGAGGTAACACATCGATAAACTCTTCGTATGAGAATGAATTTGTGTGAGTAGTTGACTGACCATGAACCAGTTCATCGAAAACCTCTTCGCCAACGCAGTAACACAGAACCCGTCCCTCCTAACCACAAAACTCTCCCTCTACGAACGCAACAACCCAGCCCTCTTCCTCCATCCCCAAATCCTGTCCTCCCTCATCTCCTCTTCCTCTTCTTCTCCCACAACCACATCCTCATCCCAATCAACACCCGTCATCGCCCGCGGCGAAATAGCCCACCACCACACAGACCTCTCCATCCACCTCTACCTCTCCCCCGCCGACGCCAAACTCGCCATCCAAAAACGCTGGGCCGAGCGTCACCGCCTCTCCCTCCCCAAGGGCTCCTTCTTAGCCAACAGGTTACATCTCGCGGATTCGTATCTCATGGTCTACGGGCCGCGGGACGTGGAGGAGATAGAGGTGCTGGCTGAGCTGTTGAGGTGTGGGGTGCGGTTCATGACGGGGAGGGAGGATGTTGGTGTGATTGAGTGGCGAAGGAAGATTCAAGCATGATGGATCGTGTTTTCAACAAAGGGCCCTTTTCGGAATTATTTGCAACGAAGTTTTGTCATTAAATGGTTGTACTAATATGTCCATCTCAGTTGGCGGGACTACGCCAACACCCTGTAAACGGGATACTCATCCCCAGCCTCAACAGGCACAATATTAAAACTAGCATACGAATCAATATTCTCCGGCTCAAGCGCCACAAACGCAAGCGCAGCATTCTTCTGCCTCGTGCTGACAAGGAAGCTGCCAGCAGGCAAATTCACCTCCTTGGTAAGCGCCTCCGTCGTCACGGCAGCGCGCACGACGCCCTCGTAGTACTCCGTCTCAAACACGGCCGACGTAATATCGTACGCCTCGACGGTGCCGACGTACGGCTCGCTCAAAGTCTCGACCTCGAGACCAGACACGCGCAGGCGCTCGGCGAGATCGGCCCAGGCGACGGGCATGAGGTAGGCTTCGGGGCGGGCGCGGGTGATGTTGGCCGTCACGGGCGTGGTGGAGCGGAAGTTGATGGGCACGTCGGTGACGGAGCCGTTGTTGATGTTGACCATTTTGAAGGTGCGCTGGACGAGCTGCGAGGAGTCTGTGACGATGATCTCTGAGCTGGCGGACGCAAAGTCGGCGATGGAGGATTCGATTGTCGTGTAGACCTTTTCGGCGTTGTCGGCGGCGGTTTGGAGGATGCTCGAGGCCATGGTCAGGCCGGCGACGGTGCGGCGCTGGAATTCCTGGTCCGCGAGGAAGATGCCGCGCATCTCGATGAGGAAGGTGACGCACTGCGTGAGGCCCATGGCGTTGCGACCAATCTTTGCGTCCGAGCCGGCCTCGGCGAAGGTGGGCTTGAACGTCGGGTTGGTGCTAGTGGATCCCGTCACGTACGGCTCCCAGCGCAGGCCCCGGGCCTCCATGTCCGAGCCGATGTTCTTGGCAAAGACCTCCTCGGATAGCGTGCGGATGTCTTGGTGGATGTTGAGGTTCTTGGCGGCGGAGAAGAGGCCGTCGGCGGCGTGGTAGTAGCTTCCGTAGCGGGCGGTGGCGCTGTACTCGTGCATGTCGATGGCGACGTGAGGAGCGAACTCGCCAAAGAGGGTTTTGATATCGCGGGTCTGCTTGCGGGCGAGCTTGACGTGGTCGCGGTTGGGGTCATAGTTGGTGGCCAGGGTGCGCTGGAAGTAGCCAACGCCGTCAGGGTTGTACCGAGGCAGGATGACGATGTCGAGCTTCTCAAGGAGCGACGCGGCCCATGTCTGGTTCGCGTCCAGAGCTCCGAGGAGGGCCAGAAGTGATTGATCGCCGGCTGGCTCGTTGCCGTGTACGGCGCCCTGAACCCAAACCCTGACCTTGCCAGTTGAGTTTGAAACCCTACGGGAGAGCTTTGTCGAAGACAGGTGGAGGTAGGGAAACGGGCGGCCTTCCTCCGAGGTGAAGTTGGCTTTGTTGTAGGTCAACCAGTCGTTCTTATCGGCCAAGTTTTGAACAAAAGAGTCTTTGAACTGGTTAGTCATTGTTCAGACAAGGGGCTCGTTAAAAGCTCACCGAGAAGATCATCATCTGTCGGGCCCTGTGTGCCCTCAGAGAAGCCTGCAGGAATCGTGTCCGGGGTCAGAAATGCAGGCGAAAGCAAGTCGACGCCCTTGATATCCTTGAAGTTGGCGGCGACAATGTCCGTATCCTTGCGCACAGTTACGTGGTTGTACCCATACTGAACCGCCTGGACAGACGAGAGTAGAGACAAGCCAAGCAGGCTCAGGCGAGATGTAGCGACCATCGTGTTGGGCAACGTGAGGTTGTGAGAGTTCGTTGAGTATCAGAACGAAGCAGCGCCGGGACCTAACAGAGTGATTTCAGAGAAGAGCAGCTTCGGCCCTTTTTACATCCCTCTTAGTCTCCAAGGCATCAATGTCGCGATGGGGTAGCGTAGCACCATGCGGAGGAAAATGGCTCGTCAACGCGTGGCGGGAGACCGTTCCTGACATGACCGTTGGCTTGGCTGATCTCATTCCGGAGTTGACGGTTGGTAATTCACCCAATGTCGGAGAAATTGCCGATATCGACCGGCACTGGAATACTGGAATCCATCAAGGCTCTCATCGTAGGTCCGATTTGAATTAGTGTTAACATTGGCAACGAAACTGGATGAGGCAGCTCAGTAGAGAAGATGAGGGGAAAGCGGGGGAATCCCCGTGGGTGCAGATAACGGTGACCATGTCGCCAAGACTTCGGGCCCCCGTAGCGAGATATGCCATCTGCCATTGACGTATAGAATCTCTCCGAAAGACTGCAATGGGCCCACGGGTTCATATTGAGTTGCCGATGTTCGGGTTGGAGGCTCCCTAAACCACGCTTGCCAAGAACATGGCTGTGCAAACTGGTGATCAACAGATACGCAGTTGCCCGACTCCGCAGGCAATGGCCGAGTTGCGGAGCGGCCTCGTGCCGACATCGACCATCAGATACATCACCAAGGTGACTCGCGACGACGATGATCATTACAATCACGGGATGCCAAGAAGTCGAGGGATGCTATTAACCTTCCCCAACAGCGAGAGGGAAGGCCTGCATCATTTCTGAAGTATCTTCGGACACACGACACTAACGGAGTATCTAAATGTTCATCATGGATTATAACGCGGCCTTTCCTCGTGACTCAAACGGCAATATCAGTACCAAAAGTCCGGCTGCAATGAAGAGCGCACCACTGGTGTAAACGGGAGCCGACGTCTTTAGGTTGGCGAACATGGCGACAATAGGCTACGGGCACTGTGTCAGTATTGATCTCCCGGTCTTCGCATATTGCACTTACAGCCATGATCCCGAAGATGCGGTTGCAGGTCGCCGTGAGTGCGTTACCGGTGCCGCGCTGCGGAGTGGGGAAGAGCTCCGGGGTGAAGCCGTAGAGCACCGCGTACATGACGTTGCTGCAAAAGTTGAAGGCGCAATTCCAACCCAGCAGCGCATTGCTAGTCATAGCCGTAGTCGAACAGTAGAGGAAGACGCCGGTGGCAACGGTGCTGATGGCAAGTGTACCTTTGCGCCCCAATGCCGGCAGCTCTACTAGCCAGCCACCAAGCAGCGCTCCGGGCACGCCCAGCACCGCGATGATCAGGCTGTTGCGGTATGTCAAATACGTGCTGCCATCGCCCAGTTCCGCTCCACGGGTAGCCTGGATGTAAGGTATGAAGGCGTTGTAGAGAGGATACCCTAGGCCGATCAGCGCCCAGATGGCCATGATTGTGCCGGTACTCAAAGCCAGGCGGCGAGTAGAGAAAAGCACGCGTATTCGGCTGAGATCAAGCTTCTCCAGATTCCGTTTGACCGCTGTAGCAGCGTCCGTACGCGCGACGTATCCTTCCGGCTCGCATGCCTTCAGGTCCTCAATCGACAGCGTCGTGAGTTTCCCGTTTCGCCTCGCAACTTCGTGAACGACTCGGACGGCATCTTCGTCGCGGCCTTTGCCCATGAGATACTTGGGCGACTCGTAGATGGTAAAGAGAACAAATCGAATCAAGAACATGAGTAGAGTCAGGCCACCGATGGTGATCAGGAAGTATCGCCAACCCATATTGTTGGCTTTCGTGCAAGTCGCACCTTCTTGGCATGTGAGGTTGCCGAGGAGGGGCCAAGCAATGAGAGTGGCAATGACTTGGGCGATGGCCCAGTCAATAGAAAGGACTGTCAACAGGTATTGGTGGGTTCCCGGGAGGAACTCGAGGAAGATGGCCGAATCGACAGGAAGGTTGCCCCCCACACCAAAGGACCAGAAGGCCGCAAAGATGCCGATGCCCGCGAAGCTGGGCGCGCCGGCAGCAGCCATACCCCAAAGAGCAGTCAGACCGAGGGTCATATTGAAAGCCACTTTCCTACCAAACAGGTCACAACCAAAGCCCCAGAACATGGCACCTGCCAGGAGGCCAATATTTTGTGATAGTGTAAGTAGGGGCGGGCGTGAAGGGCCAAATTCGTTGGTGATCGGGGTGAAGATGAGCGACGTTACAATCGGCCAAAGGTTGTCGCTTGCCCACCCGAATCCGACGACGATAAAAAGCTGCCACTGGTACCAGCCCATACCAATATCTTGGATCTGGAGACGGAAGTCAGCGATGATGTGCTCCGGTGTTCAACTCGTTCGCAGACAGCAACGTACAGCGCGATTCAGTACCCGAGCTTTGGCCTCGTAGACGGGATCTAGAGCACCCTTGGGAATGATGGCAGCATCGTCGATACCATGGATGTCAATGCTCCCATCGTGAGCCGCAGCAGCATGCGAGTCGACCTTTTGCGCTGTGTCGAGCTTTCGCGCGGGATCTGTGTCGGTGCCCATCTCGACGCGAATCTATGTGCCTAAGAAATGGAGGAAATGCAACACGACGCGAAATCGAAACTACAGGTAGAGCAACCTTGACGTCTCCCCAAAGAGCAAATAGTCATGAAAGTTTCGGGGTCAAGGCGTGGAGAGCCTCGCGGGAGATCAGCGCCATATGTACGGCGCGCGGTCGCCACACTTTGTAGGTTTGGGTGTAACCGCTCGAGGTATTCAGACGGTGCCAGCTCGTACTCCGAATGGCGCAATCCGTCCGGTGGAGGGTTCCTGCGGTCTTGATTGGCTTCGCTGACCATATGAAGGTTGGAATACATGCCGATCTGCACTTTGTTCCAATGTCTGACTACAGCTTGATTGCAGTGGAGGGGAACCGAACGATCCTGGCGGGCTTAACGTGTGGGGGATCTGCTCGTAACCTGGGAAGCTGCGCACTGTCTCATCCGATTCGAGGTATCCGCAGATGTTGGTTGCATCCCTAAGCCGAGCTTTGAGGAGAGACATGCCTCATGCGTCATTGGCATTGCTTGATGGGGGAGAGCTGTTTCTCGTGCTTGTCGGGGAGTCGGCGTCAAGTTTTTAGGATTGCAGTGAAGGTGAACATGTTGTATTTCCGAGGCGCCGAGTAAGGAGCTCCGCAAGGCCGACGAATGGGTTGAATCTTGCTCGAATGCCATGTGTAGATCTGATGCCGCCTAAGTAGATGGGAAGCCCAAAGTTTGGCTTTGAAGATGGGAAGGGATGAGATGTTTCAACTTCTGGAGAGAACTTGGTGGGTGCCCGAAACACGCCCGTCCAGTCTCCCCCCCACAGCGGACGTTAGTGGGCTGGCGGCAGTGACAGCTGGCCACCATCCCATCCAGTCGGCACCAGCTGTTCAGCCATATCTATGTACCTCACTCTCTTCCCTGCACTCTCCCGTCCTCTCCCGTAAGAAGGCCCCAAAAATGGGATGATCGTGAAAAGAACTTCTCTTTTGTGCCAAGACACTGGCCAGTGCACCATCAGACATCTTATTCGACATCTTATTCGACATCCAGGTCTTGACTGGTAAGGTCAGAGATGCCGACAATCATAGCGTGCCTCTTGACAGTGTTCTACATCTTCGCCACTACGTCATCAGCAAAGAAGAACCTCATAGTTGATACAGACCTGTTCAGCGATTGCGAGTAAGTCTGTCATCCTTATGGCCAAACATTTGGACTTATTGAATTCTCTCTAACTACCTCAGTGACGCTGCGGCTCTCCTTCTCGCCGCCACGTCTCCAGAAGTCAATCTTCTGGGAGTCAACGTCAACTCCCAATCCTCATATTCAGTATTAGCAGCATCGGCCATCCTCAACCACTACGGCCACGCTCAAGTCCCCGTCGGTGCCCGACGCCCTCTAAATGATGTCCCGTTCTTCGACAAATGGGCCAGCCGGGCCGGCGAATTCGCGAGCAAGCTAGCAACGCACTGGTTCAAAGGCATCTCCGACGCCGAGGAAGCCTGGGAACCCGTCGACCTCTACCGCAAGCTCCTTTCCGAGGCAGAAGACGACTCCATCACCATAGCCTCCATCGGCTTCCTACACAATCTCTCTGGCCTCCTCAACTCCACCGCGGATGCCTGGTCCCCATTGCCTGGCACTGAGTTGGTGAAGACCAAGGTCAAAGAGCTCGTCGTCATGGGCGGGGACTACCCAAACGGATTCGAATTCAACTTTTGGGGCGACGATCCCTATGAGACGGCACACGCAATTCACAACTGGACAAGCCCAATTGTTTACGCCGGCTTCAAGCTTGGGGCCTCGGTTCGCTCAGGCGGCCCTCTCATGGCTGACGGACCCAAGACTGACCCTGTACGGGCGGCGTACATACTGTACACGTATTATCAGCCGCAGTGGTCTTACGATCCGATTGCAATGCTCTACGCTATAGGTGGTCTCGGAGATTTCTTCAATTTTGGCAACGAGTACGGATACAACACAATCACCTTGTACGGAGAAGATAAGTGCGATGGTTGCAATGTTTGGGTGTACGACAAGAACGTCACCAATCAGCACTGGCTTGATGTTACAGTCACTTATGAAAAGCTCAGGGAGGAGCTGGACAGACGGTACCTGCAAGGAGCATGGTCTTCCAAGAGAGCCTCAGATCACGTGGGGATATTACCCAAGCTTGGCGACTGCAGAGTCGAGCAAGCTTCGGGTCCACCACAGAGACTAGAGCTTTGACAGCTGGGGTCTCTGAAAGCAGTGAAAAAGACAGAGGCGGGAGAATAAGACCAAGGCTTGTAGTCTTGAAAAAGCAATAGAGTATCTGCTCTGAGTCATCAACATTTCAACATAAGGCTTTCAGTAATTTCCATTTTCGTTGCGAAATAGAGGGAGGCGCCCTCGTTTTACCTGTCTCAGGACTTGGGTCAGGGTTAGGAGAAACAAATGTGCGCCTGTCGTCTCCCTTCAAGATGGTCTCTGCCAAGTCAGTCACTTTGTTCGGCAGCATGCTGCTGGGCAACGTCATGGGCGCCGACAACTTGGGTCGGGCCGCCTTCCTCTGGTAAGTACCTCCCCTGCTGTATCTTGCAGGCTGCACCGGAAATCGGCAGCTAACAAGAAGACTATCAGGCCCCCAGACCGTGAGTGGTCTGCCGACGCCGACAACACGGCCCCGGTGTCCGCACCGAGTTCCCTCTCGGTAAGTTGAAACGTCCTCCGAGACTCGGGCTACTCTTCGGGTTGTTCTAACACCAAGCCAACATAGTAAACGGCAAGCTTGCCCTCGTCACCCAAGACGTCACCCGCTCCGTCCACCTGAGTGTCTCCTACGAGAACAGTACGTGCGAACATTCTCACACCACCCCTTCGCCTCCACAGGATCGCATACCTAACATCCACCAAACAGACCCCAAGTCCGTCTCCGACTTCGAGACCTTCCTCGGCCCCAGCGAGGTCGGCAGCCTCGACCTCGGCCACACCTGCGTGACGGTCCCCAGCGCGCCCGACGGCACCGCCGCCGGCGCCAACGCGACCTACCGCATGCTCTACGTCTCCAACTTTGAGTCGGACGAGTCTAAGCGCGAGACCTACTACGGCTGCGCCGACGTCACCTTCGTCGAGGTCTTCGCCGCCTCCATCCCCTGCTTCAATGCCACCGTCAGCGACCCCGACGTCGACGTCGACATCACCGTCAACGTCACCACCACCGACTCGGGCGGCAACACCCCGCACACCGCTGCCGACTTCACCGCTGCAGATTCCAAGAGCTCTAGACTCTCCAAGGGCGCTATCGCTGGTGCCGCTGTCGGCTCCATTGCTGGTCTGTCTCTGATTGCCCTTGCTGGATTCTTCTTCTGGCGCAAGAAGGCTGCCAAGAAGGAGGCTGTCACTGAGCCCATGCAGCAACGCTGGGATGCCGAGAAGGCTGTCAGTGACACGTCTTCCGTCAACAGCCGTCCCCAGAACTAAGCTTTTCCCGACCCGACTTCAACGCATGACGTTGCCTCTGGCAGTGTCAACCATGCGCTTAACATAATACTGGAACGAGAGATGATATGATTGACGTATATCATGAAGTAGCAAGAATAAAAGGAAGGATCCTACAATATCTTGCTCTTAAACATCATGTGTCCAAGTACTCGACGTTGATGATCTTGCTGAAGATGACAAAATGTGATGTCTTCCTGTTTTATTGATGTATGCTTTCGATGCAATTAAGCGGGTCCTCCGCAGGACCACCCCACATAACCGCCCGTTGTGCCGCTTTAGTGCATTGACGTCCAGGCAGCATCCCCAAGGCAACCGCTCCACCGTTGAACCTCAACGGCCTCAGGTAAGCCGCAATTGAAGGGTATAAGTCCTCAAGGCACTAAGCGCGACTGATCCGTTGCGATGCTCTTCCATTTACCACGACCGATCGCATTCAAATCCGCCCGGTAGCATCCAGACGTCGGACTCTACCTCCAAATCATCCCCCCAATACTCCGTCGCCAACGGCTCTCAATCCTCTCAGCAGTGAACGCCGTGAATTGCCCATTATGAGCCAACGCAAGCGGCAAAAGTCGCCCGACGCAATGGCGATTGACGAGGAGGAGAGGCAATATGCTATTGGAGGGACCACACTCGAAGAATTGAACGAAAAGTGAGCTCTCTTTCCCTTCCTTGGCCACGGAGCTCACACGCCCCTGCAGGTACCCAAATCGTCCACACAATCATTCAAAGACGATGTGCTTTTCAGAACTCTTCCAAAGTCTCTTCAATCCTTTGAACGAGAACAAGAAGCAGCCAGCCGGTCGCGGTCCACCTCGCACCAAGAAGGGCCCCCACGGACCGCACAAGCTGTCGCCGCAGGAACAGAGAAGGCACATCATTGAGCGTTTTATTTCGAGATGGCGAAACGATGTGGGGAACGACATCTACCCGGCTTTGCGACTCATTCTTCCCGACAAGGATCGGGATCGCGGCGTCTACGGCCTGAAGGAGAATGCTATCGGCAAACTCCTCGTCAAGCTCATGAAGATCGACAAGAACTCGGAAGACGGCCACAATCTACTTCACTGGAAGTTGCCAGGTCAGACCACCTTCTCCAGATTAGCGGGCGACTTCGCGGGGCGATGTTTCGAGGTCCTCTCCAAGCGACCGATGCGGACGGAAGTCGGCGACATGACGATTGCCGAGGTCAATGAGATGCTGGACAAGCTCGCCGCATCTGCGGGAGAGCTGGAGAACTTGGAGGTCTTTGAGGTTTTCTACGAGCGCATGAATGCGGAGGAACTTATGTGGTTGATCCGCATCGTGCTCAAGCAGATGAAGGTCGGCGCGACCGAGCGGACCTTTCTCGACCTGTGGCATCCAGACGGCGAGGCCCTATTCAGCGTGTCGTCAAGTCTCCGGCGCGTCTGCTGGGAGCTCCATGACCCCAGGATCCGCCTGGAGCAGGAGGATACCGGTGTTACTCTCATGGAATGTTTCCAGCCCCAGCTGGCACAGTTCCAGATGCCATCTTCTTTCCAGAAGATGGTCGACTACCTCCGGACTACAGAGGAGGACCCCGAGTTCTGGATCGAGGAAAAGTTGGACGGCGAGCGCATGCAAATGCACATGGCCGAAGAACCAAGCGTTCCGGGAGGTTTGCGTTTCTGCTTCTGGTCTCGCAAGGCGAAAGATTACACCTACCTATACGGTAGTGGATTGAAGGACGAGAAGGGAGCTCTGACTCGTCACCTGGCAGAGGCCTTCTCCGAGGGTGTTCGCAACGTCATCCTCGACGGGGAGATGATTACTTGGGGCCCGGAAGTCGACAAAATCATGCCGTTCGGCACTCTCAAAACAGCTGCTCTAGCAGAGCAGAACAATCCCTACAACAACACAGGGCCGCGACCTCTCTACCGCGTCTTCGACATCCTCCTGCTGAACGACCAGCCTTTGACCCAGTACACCCTACGGGATCGCCGCCGTGCCCTAGGGAAAGCTGTGAAAGGCGTCTACAGAAGGCTGGAGATCCACGAATACGAATCTGCAACATCGCCAGAGGCCATCGAGCCACTCCTCCGCAAAGTCGTCGCCGAGGCGTCGGAAGGTTTGGTCCTCAAGAACCCAAGATCGATGTACAGACTCAACAGCCGCAACGACGACTGGCTGAAAGTCAAGCCAGAGTACATGTCCGAGTTCGGAGAGTCTCTAGATTGTGTCGTTATTGGCGGCTACTACGGCTCTGGGCGGAGAGGTGGCGCCATCTCCAGCTTCTTGTGTGGCCTTCGCGTCAGTGAGAACCACATTCAAGCCGGCGCGAATCCCGAGAAATGCTTCAGCTTCTTCAAAGTCGGCGGCGGCTTTACGGCGGGAGACTATGCCGAGATCAGGCATCGAACGGATGGAAAATGGACTACATGGGACCCGAAGAGGCCTCCGGTGGAATACATCGAGCTCGCCGGCGGCGACCGGCAATTCGAGAAGCCCGATGTCTGGATCCGACCCAGCGAATCTGTCGTCGTGGAGGCCAAGGCCGCGAGCATCGGTAATTCGGACCAATTCTCACTCGGCTTCACCCTGCGATTCCCCCGTTTTCGCAAACTGAGAACCGACAAGAACTGGGATGAAGGCCTAAGCGTGCAAGAGTTCCTAGACCTCCGGAGACGAGTGGAGGCGGAAGCCAAAGAAAAGACCATGAGCGTCGAGAATCGCAAGCGCAAGTCGGTGAAGCGCGTCAAGCGCGAAGTCGTAATCGCCGGAACGGAAAACATGCCTGCGCAGTTCCAAGCAGACAAATCTAAGGTGTTTGAAGGCCTCGAGTTCTGCGTCCTGTCCGAGTCGCTCAAGCCGTTTAAGAAGACCAAGGCACAGCTCGAGACCCTTATCAAGGAGAACGGCGGCCAGGTTTCTCAGCGGGGTGTCCCGCAGTCCGGGATGATTCTCTTGGCGGACAAGAACGTCGTCAAGGTCGCGAGTTTGGTCAAGGAGGGGCAAAAGGGCAGCGGTGTTGACATAATCAGGCCAAAGTGGGTCCAAGACTGTCTCGAACAGGCTGACGATTCTCTGCTACTTCCCTATGAGGAGCGACACTTGTTACATGCGACGGAAGCTCTCAAGACGGTTGCTTTGCAGAACACGGATATGTACGGGGACAGCTACGCCCGCGATATCAGTCTCATCGAGCTGCGCGAAGTTCTCAATACGATGCCCAAGAAAGAGCCTGATACGGAGCCTTTTAACAAGACGCAATTTCTCAATCAGCTCGAGGAGCGTGGACGCGGGGTGGGTCCGATGAAGGGATCAATGTTCCATCGTTGCGCCGTCCATTTGGTCAACGTTCAAGAGGACGAGGATGAAGACGAGATCAAGATGTTGAAGCTTAGGCACTATCTGACCTTTGGCGGTGCACGCTTGATCAGTGATGCCGACGACACAGAGACTACGCACGTAGTCGTGGTCGGGGACAAGGACCGGCGGAAGGATGCGGCCGCTGCTTTGCGAGAGGAAGCCAGTCGTAGGCGTAAGATTCCACACATCGTGACCGCGGAATGGGTTGAAGATTGCTGGCGAGAGAAGACGCTGCTGGATGAGGAGACGTACACGCGAATGTGAAAGACGCAACGGCATTGGGTCCGGTGGTCCACGGGGGGGATGAATTGCTTATTATACCCAGGATAAATGAAACTTTAGTTTCGACTCCAGCATCCAAAAACCTTTCTATCAGTGCCATGCATGACCCGTCGTCTAGTATGAGGTGAATTTTCAATCCAAGGGCCAAAATAGCAAATCTCCAAACCCCGGGCCGCCCCGGGTATTAGTAGCAGCCTTTTTATTTTCCAATAGTGAGGAACAAACGATCACCGACATCACCAACACCAGGCTTCAACATGCCATTCGACGTTAACTCGGCGTCCACGCCGGCAATGTAGATATCCGTCGCGTCGGCCCACTCGCTTGCAGCGCGCTTGACGCCCTCGGCGGCGCCAATGACGGAGAGGACGACGATGCGTTTGGCGCCCCACTCGCGGAGGGTCTGGATGGCGGCGGCGCAGGTGCCGCCCGTGGCGATGACGGGGTCGAGGACGATGGCGAGCTCGGAGGCGCCCGAGTTGGAGCCGTCGGGGGAGACGTGGTTGGGGAGGTTGTTGTAGTATTCTACGGGCTCGAGGGTCGATGGTTCGCGGTAGAGGCCTAGGTGGTGGACTGCTGCGGGGGTGGGGAGGATTGTTTGGACGGCTGTGGTTTGGTTGTGTTAGTTGGGGGTTTAGGTCTGGGCAAGAAGGAGCATGGTGTTGGATTTGGTCGTTTACCTTCTACCATGCCGAGACCTGATCGCAGAATGGGGACGAGGCAGAGGCTGGAGGGAGAGATTGTGGTTGAGGTGAAGTCGAATCCTAGCGGGGTAGTGTCCTGGGCGACAGTGTCAGTCCAGTCACAGTGGTCGATGTAATCCAAACAGGTTTTGGGAAGAAGGGGAAGATACCTTTGATCCATCTGTCGCTTTCGTGGAGGCAGCGAGGGCCTCGTATGCCACCATCAACGCGATATCATTCACCAGCGTCTTGACCTCCCTCGCCGGCGTCGACTGGGACCGCAATTGGGACAGCTTCGCCCGGAGACAGGGGTGCTGGGAGATGTGCACGTTGGCAGGGAGCTCGGGTGTTGAGGAGGCCATGGTGTAAATACGGATTGATAGAAACGTGGGATGGAATTAAACACGAATACGCTGAAGCATTGAACGGTGACCAGATGAAAGAAAGTAAGGGAGGAATCGTGAGATTTAAAGAAAATGGGAATTGGGAGTTTACCGTCGATATCTACGAGAGGTTGGTGGGGAGGCCGGAGCAAGCCACTGAGACCAGCAGGCAGTACCTGCCTACCATAGGAGAGGAGGAGGAGGGGTCCTTCCATGTCCTCCTGATCAGCGCCGGTACCTTGAGTGGGTCCTGCATGCGGCGGGAAGCTCTGGATAAGATAAGCCCGCTGCTGCCCATGAGGTCCGACGCCCAACGCCCGCCTTTTTTTGGAACAATTGGGGACTGCCACCAGGTCAACTCCGGCGTCCGGCAAGGCATCGGAGGTCGCCGTCATGCATTTTAAGTTGGGGCCTGGATCTTATACAGATAGCTGATAATGCATGGGTGACGAGATATAGGGGAATCGAGAACTTATTAGTAACGTGTTCGTCTCGACTTGTTGCCATTGCCTGTCGTCCTGCCTGAAGCTGTTTAGCTCGGGATGTTGGGCCCCTCCATCCCTCGCACTGACTTACCTCATCGACGTGTGGAATGTCACCGCCTCGGTGTACTCCGCCTTTCCTCGGCGAGGGATACCCCACCATGGAGCTCGGGCCGTCGGTGAGCGGTGTGAGGTGAGCAAAACCGGGAGTACCGAGATATCCGCCTCTGCCGCCAAGACAAGGTTGTCCGGGAATGACGTTCCCGCTACAAGCAGTGGCAGCAGTTTAGTGACGCGACTACTGGTCAACCTTCTTTTTTATTGACGATATTGCCGATTACCCGGAATTCCCACGACCCCAGATCCATTTTGAGAGTCGAAAACTAGTGGGATATGAATACCGAACAAGACCACACGAGGTCCGGTCATGCATCGAAACGCGCCAACGACGAAATACAAGGACGGAAATCGTGATGCAAGGCGGAAACGAAATGGGTGACGCCAACAGCGCTACCGCGGGTCATAAAGATCTCGTACAGACGAGCGATACTAGCAGGCAGGCTCATGCAGAGAGCAAGAATACACATCACGGGCGATCGGTCGGGTACGATGCGCCTGAAGACTATGGCAACCTCGACGAGATGGTCGCAGACCCAATCTCGCATAGCGGGAGTAGGAGCCGTGATGGGAGGGGCGAGAGTCTGGAAGAGATGCGATCTGCCGGCTACAACGCTCCCAAAGAATACTCCAAGGACACGATCGCCAGCTCTGGTATACACAGTTCCAGCGAGAGTCGCACGAAAGAAGGCAAGGGTCTGGAGGAGGAGGGGCAGTCGTCCGAATATTATGCACCAGAAGACTACAGCAACCTCGACGAGATGATCGCGGACCCCGTCGCGCATAGTCCCAAACGGCATCGCCCGGGAAGGGGTGAAAGCCTGGAGGAGATGCGATCCCCTCGACGGCCCTCCGACCTCGAAATGCAAGACACAACAACGCCCGACGAGCAAGACGAGCCCGAGACGACAACCTCAAAGCCCACCGCGCGCGTCTCCAGGTTGGCGACGGAGGTGTATACGCTCTCATACCTCGTCTTCTTCGCCATCTTCGGCACGATTGCCCGTCTCGGACTACAGGCTCTAACGCTCTACCCCGGTGCCCCAATCTCCTTCAGTGTGTTGTGGGCCAACGTCGGCGGCAGCCTGGTCATGGGCTTCCTGATCGAAGACCGCAAGCTCTTCAAGCAGGAATGGGGTACGCCGAACTACCACAGAGAGATCACCAAAGCCCGGCGGCGCGGCGGTCAGACGGACGACGGGAGTGCCGCTACCGCCGACCTCGCGGCCGCGAAGAAGGCCCACCTCGCAACCAAGAAGACGATACCGCTCTACATTGGCCTCTCTACAGGCTTCTGCGGCTCCTTCACCTCCTTCTCCTCCTTTATTCGCGACATCTTCCTTGCCATGGTAAACGACCTCCCCCGCCCCGGCGGAGCGACCCCCGAACCGCGGACCGGAGGCCAGTCCTTCATGGCGATGATGGCTATCATCATCGCCACCGTCGCCCTAAGCCTCTCAGCCCTCATCTTCGGCGCCCATCTCGCCATCGCACTTGAAGGGATAACCCCATCGATCCCATACCTCCTCGGCCGGAAAGTAATGGACCGCTGCGCTGTTCTCTTCGGCTGGGGCGCCTGGCTCGGCGCAGTCCTCCTCGCCATCTGGCCGCCCCACGACGCCTGGCGAGGGCGCGTTATCTTCTCCATTGTCTTTGCGCCGCTCGGCTGCCTTGCACGCTTCTACGCCAGTCTGCTTCTCAACGCGCGGGTGCCGGCGTTTCCGATGGGTACCTTTGCGGTCAACATCGCCGGCGTCGCTGTGCTGGGTATGTGTTGGGACCTGGCGCATGCGGGACTGGGCGGCGTTGTCGGGTGTCAGGTGTTGCAGGGCGTCGAGGACGGGTTCTGCGGGTGCTTTACGACTGTTTCGACGTGGGTTGCTGAGTTGACGGCGCTGCGGCGGAGGCATGCATATGTGTATGGCCTGAGTAGTGTCGTGGTGGGGTTTGCGGTCATGGTTATCGTTATGGGTGCTCAGAAGTGGACAGACGGGTACGCGCCGTTGATGTGTACTCATTGAGTTGTCACGCTGAGCCCAGGCTGCTCATAAGCAATCGTTCCAATTATGGAATGTCACATATAGAGAAGAAGCACAATACATACCTCCAGTGTCTGGCAAAGCGTCGGATGCTATTGATCCCAGCCTTCCGTATCCGAATAGCGCAAGTTTTAAAGACGGTCAATCAGCTCGGAGTACACTTGTGACATTCGAATCACGTTCAACAGTCTTATGCCCAAATTTCTGGTCGCCAACTTGTTTACGTGGCATTCGCTGTCAACGATCCCAAGGCAAGGTCGGGTTGAGGTTTACGAAGATAAGCTCTCAGCAAGCAGCCTGGCTCGATGGAATACGCATGACCTCCACCGCCGGCTGCAAAGATCTATGAGACAGAGAAGTCGGAAGGAAGGTATGAGCAGCGTCTGAAGTATATATGACCTAGTGGTGGATGGTTTCACATAGTGGGTCCCGCAAGGGTAGCGAGTTCGAGTGCATTTGTGCTCACAAAAAATTGGTGGTCCTACATAATGTCACAGACAGCTCATCTTTTTTTGTTTTGAAATCCTGTCCTCAAACATTATGATGTTAAAACACTTTGAGAGGCTTGTTAGGGAAAATCTCTGTGGGATCGAGCTATTTACAATGCTCAGGAATCGCGATGGCGATGCTCCAAGGAGCAGGCTGCTCAGCAGATCTGAAGGTCAACCAACGTGATATCCACACGGCTCCAGAGCTTGATGAGGAAATATTTGCTGGAATCCTCCAGACTTTAGGAAACATATTTCTTTTCGATTGCTAAACAATCCGCTCGAGCCCTGCAACTGCGAGTACCTTACCGGAGGTTGAAGCTACGGATTCTACCGAATGGACCCATATGCGCCGCTCCGTCCGGTAGCTGTGGGGACCGGCGCACGCCGCAGGATTCCACACCCATGCTCGAGCTGCGACAACGCACTCCTCGATTCAATACTTGGAATGTGTACGCCAAAGTCAAACGAGCTCAATGCAGCCCTTAGACGAGTTTAGGTTCATCGAGTACATCCTCCGTTCAGACAACTTTTTCCAATGGATTGAGATAGATGACAAGGCAAAGAGGCAGCCGATATCTTGGCATCATGAAAGGTTCGACTGGCAACAAATTTTCAATGTTTCTTGGAAACCTGGAAACGGCTTCTTGAAGCAATCGATGGAAAAACACCAGGAAAGGCCATGTGTTTAAATGGTTGGCTCTCATCTTTCCACTTTGCCTGCGCCATTTTACCCTCCAGGCGCCAAGCCAAATGGAAAGCATAAGAAGGCGCAGTCTCGCCCTCGTCTGCCAAGAGCACAACCACTGCCAAGATGTGGGAGAGCAACAACCACAGCAGCAAGCGAGAAGACGGCAAAGTCGTTGACAGCTACACCATTTGGCTCGGGGGATCGTCAATCGGCCGCGTCGTTGCTTCCAGCACAGCCTCCCATCCAAGTTCTACGATGCTCTTTGCCGCGCCCAATCATCATGAGTTCTTTGCACGTCAAGACCCGGACTGGTTTTGAGCCTAAGCGATATCCATGACCGAATACCATGGACCATTCTGCGTTGAGAATGGCTTCGAATAAGCTATCGGAGCTTTACCTTGGCTTGGGCAGTAGATAATACTCGAGGAGCGAGGGGCATGGCAAGCCGCGTGGCGCTATGAAAGTCGCTTCTTCCATTATTTGACACCTTGAAGACGTCAGATGGCGTAGCGGAATATTCTGAAGATGATGCACATATGTATATGAGGCAAGGTCACATGAGGCCTTCAGATGCACTGAAACATTGGTCTGTTGTACTCCGATTTGCGATATAAGTCAACGCACCCACATTTGGCCCCCCCCTGCATTTGGCCACCCCAATCAACTTAGTCTCAAAACATCACCACCAACTACACTCAATTAATTAACTACCTTCTGCTGCCACTACAATACAGTCACCACTTTCACTAGGTGAGTTGACCCCTGATAGTCGACTGGGACTAACGAGACGGTCGCCAGAGTCCTCCTGAGCTCTCTGTATGTCGGCGATGGTCGCGAACCTGGTATTTGGATCTGTCTGTACAGTCTTCTTCCTCCTGGGTGCCATGCGGTCAATTCGGGCCTGGAGCAGGCGAACCTTGTGCTCAGAGAAAGCCAATTGGTAGGCCTGCTGACTGAAGCCCTTTTTAATCTTTCTGAACAGCAGTCGTCGAGTGTTGTGGTCTGGACTGAGCTCTGTGAATAGCTTCAAGTGGCCACAGAGCTGACCAGCTTTCGTAGGAGTCGACCACTCAACAACAGACGTCGCTGATGCCCAGTCAACGACTTGTCTGGCATTGATAGTCACTGCCCCAGCCTCTGCAGTCTTGTTTGGCGGTGTGGATGGGCTGGCGATTATCAGTGGGCTGGTGAGTGGCTTATCCATGTTGATAGGCCATAGTCCAGTTACCCTCCAGCCACTTCGTATATTATGTAACGTCAAACCAGCCAAACGAGCTTTCGCATAGCAGGCCAAGAAGTGCCGCTTTCCAACGATAGTAGAATTGTCTATTATATCGTGGTTTCCGAGCTCCTTTCTGTAGGCAGTCTTCACTGGTCCAAAGACTGCTAGATCCAGGGGCTGGAGGACATGGGATGTATGTGGTGGCAAGAAGAGCAAATAGACGTTATTTATAAAGCACTCCTACATAAATTCAGTCGTCGTATGACTCCCATGCCCATCCAGGACCAACAGTCGAGGCTCCTTTCGCTTGTCGAGTCCCCTAAGGGGGGGGGGGCTCAGTCTGGGGCAGGAAGACCTTTCTCAACCATCGAACAGCAGTGTCGTCTGTAGTCCAGCCATTATCTGTTGCTGTGAACTTCCAACCATCGAATGGGACAAGTTGAAGGGGGAACCACTGCTGCTGGACCGACTTTCCCTTGAATATCACCAGTGGTTTGATGGCTTTGCCCTCAGCTGAGATACACTCGATAATCGACACCCAGGCACGCGATCCAGGCTCTTTTTTCCGCACTGCTTTGGTCTCTGCCATGCCCAAGACCAGCCCATTAGATCCCTTGCCTTCCAGAATACCAGTCTCGTCCATATTATACCTATTGGCTTGTTTGATCTTCCTGATCTCTGGTATGTCGAGTAATCAGAACCAGGGCCTAATTACCTCAGTAGTTGCTCCATTAACACGTCTAGAGTCGATGGTTCGACTTCTCTGGACCTTAACTGAGGGGTTTTTTCTCAAGAGAACTTCGATCCATCTCTTGCCAATGGCATTATTATCAGCGCTGCCGCTAAAGCCAATCTATCAATCAAACTTCCAAACAAACCAAACAACTGAGGCTATTCCCAACTATCAATCAAACAACTTCTGACCACCGGGATTTGATATATTGGGTTGATTTGGCTTGGCATATTACATAAGCCTGCATATAGCCAATGGGATGCTATTATCGCGAATATTCACGCCCTAACGCGGTCAGCTTTCTTTTTCTGTATGCAGCACCATTAATCCTGACAGCTTTGCGACATTCTTTTCTGCCCTCCTGGCTGTATTTTCTCTTCAGACAATACTCCTGAGTGATCTATGATTCCCAGCGACGTTGGATATGGGTATAAAAACACTGGAACCGCTCTCTTACTACGTCTCTTCTTCTTCCTCATGCCTCACAAGCAGCCAACATCAGCAACATCGCCAACATCCTGGGCTTGCCTACCTTTGCCATGATGACTTCAACCGTACGTCAGCCACCCCCCCCCTCCTCTCTCCCTGGCCCTATATAAGGGCTTCCCCATCCATCCAGGAAGCTCTTCTTCCCCAGGCATGATGATGTCTTGGTTTCACAGCTAACGATGCTATTTACAGATGTTGTCCCCCACTCCTTTGCTTACCAACGTATTTCAACTGCTTCGATCCCCCTCCAGAATTGCAACTCAAGTGGCCAACAGTGTCTCTGTCGTTCCTCCCTCGAATCCATCCATCTTCGACCTCCCTACGATCATATGGCAGAACAAGAGATATGTGGTTGAGGAGCAGCTGGCCCGTAAAGGAGGCAGGGGGAGGAAGAGTTGGATTAAGGACCATGGGGTCTTCCTTGTTGAGCTTTGTGATGAGGGGCCAGCTGGTGCTTACTGGTGCTGTCAATAATGTGACAGTAAAGGAAAGCCAGAGTTCTTTGCTGCTACTGCTTCTAGCTCTGCTGCAGACCATCTTCGCAGGTACGTATATGTCCTTTGGTATGATTATTGTTAACTGATCTATATACAGATGCCATCAAGTCTCACAATGGGGTTCTGCTACCGATGAGACAAGCTCAGGAGAGACTCTCCACAGCTCAGAGCATGGTACTCGTTCATCGAAGAGGAGGAAGATCTCCTATATATCTAAGTCGAAAGTGGCTACTGTTATAGATCTCTGTCTCTCCACCATCATCACCAACGATCTACCATTCGACTACTTTCAAGATAGCTTCGTTCAACAAGTTCTAGGACTCCACAACTCCTCTCTGGCTGATCAGGTACCATGGGGTAGGACTTCAATGATGGACCATCTTCCCATTCTCTTTGCTAGGGGGCAATCCTACGTCAAGGATGAACTCCACAGTGCCCTCACTAAGATCCATATTGGGTTTGATCTGTGGACGTCACCCAATAACTACGCCTACCTTGCAGTCACTGCCCACTTCATCAATAGTATGGGCCAACACCAGTCTCGTCTCATCGCCTTCAACCACATGAGCGGCGATCACAGCGGTCCCAACATATCCAACAATATCTACGAGACTCTTCAGCAATGGGATATCACTGGCAAAGTGGGTGTGGTGGTCTGTGATAACGCCAGCAACAACGATACCTGCATCTCTGCCCTCTTCAGGAGACTCGACCCTATGATGGATCAGGGGGACTATCAGGCAAGGAGAATGCGATGATACGGCCATATACTTAACCTGGTGGGACGAGCCCTTCTTTTTGGTGCTGATCGTAAAGTCTTTGA
The DNA here is from genome assembly GCF_030913505.1 of Colletotrichum phormii. Lineage (NCBI taxonomy): Eukaryota > Fungi > Ascomycota > Sordariomycetes > Glomerellales > Glomerellaceae > Colletotrichum > Colletotrichum phormii. The sequence goes on from NW_026851486.1 coordinate 148,031, forward strand.
GGCTGAGTCACTCTTCTACTTGTCTGTCTATTATGAGGAGGAAGATCTGAAACTCTGGAGGAAGACCGGGCCTGTTGGTAAGCTTCGTAACATCGTGAAGTTCATCAGGGCTTCTCCTTAGCGATCTGAGCGATTTAGGAAAGCAGCCCAAGAGGTTGATGCTGGGTCAGACTTTAAGCTATTCAGCCAGGGGTCTCAGGAGTCATATCTTCTTCTTAACAACGAGACGAGATGGAATTCCACCTACCTCATGATCCATCGAGCTCTTCAGAAGAGGGCAGAGATCGAGACCTACATCAACTGGGTCCAGGAGCAGGACAATGCCAGTAAAAGGATACCTGACGATGACCTCCTTTCTTTAGAAGATTGGAAAGTCTTGGTTGAAGTCAAGTCTATCCTTGAGCCTTTCTACCTGCAGACGAAGAGGACGGAGGGGTAGGGTAAGGGGGATGGGCATGGTCGTCTCTGGGAAGTCATGACTAGCATGGAGTACCTCCTTGAGCATCTAGAGGAGTGGAAGAGTCTATATAACTCCGTACTCCATCCCATTGATTCTCAACAGGAAGACGAGTCGTCTACGATCAATGTGACTGCTGATGAAGAGTCTCTACCATCACAGACTCGATCAGGGCGCCCCATTCGATCTTCAGTCAACAGCCAGACCCAGCCTCTTCAGGAATCCATACTTCCACAACATGTAAGAGAGGACTGGAGTCAACGTACTGCTCGATTTATGGGTTTCTCTTCCTCGTACCAGGAGCATCCTCGTACTTCTGTTGAGTTGGCCTGGAAGAAGCTCTCCTCATACTATACGAAGTTAGAGGAGTCTCCCTTGTTTGCTGCTTCTGTTATTCTCCACCCTTCACTTGGTATCTCATACCTTGAGGCAGTCTGGGATGAAGGGGTTCAGCTTGAGTGGGTTCGTGATGCAAAGAAGGGGCTCAGGGACTACTTTGATGTCGCAAAAACGACGCCGTTTATTACGGGCAGCAATTAACGCCATATATACCCTACGACATTTGACCATTGGTATAGGTCCGAGGAAGAGTCTGATGACTCTACAGCTGTTCTTGAGATCACACTTCCATCCCATGAAGACAGCCACTTCAGGCAATGGGTACAGACTAGACGTAGTCGTGAGCCTTCTCGACAGCAGGATGAGCTGGAGACGTACCTCAGGCAGCCTCCTAAATCTACGGAAGATCCTGTTAAGTGGTGGAGAGACCACCAGTCAACCTATCCTCTACTCAGTAGACTAGCTCTTGATGTGTTGGCAATACCAGCCATGGCTGCTGACTGTGAGAGGGCATTCAGTACTGCGAAGCTGACCCTGACGTCGCAAAGGCACTCGATGAAGCCTCAGACTATGGGTCAGCTGCAGTTGACGAAGAATTGGCTGAAAAGGAAAGCCATGCCCATGGGGGTTGAGATTGGCTCACATATTGCATCATGAATAGTTGTGAATAGCTTCACTTATTTCCTAATTGGGTAATTAGTATGGGCGTCGCCGGGTCACGTGTTCTATGGACTTGTTTGTTATATTGGCCAATAGGGCAAATTAACCAATCTTGGGGAAAAGGCAGTCAAATCAGTCAAATCTTGGCGTTGATTTGTTTGTTTGCTTTGGCGGCAGCGCTGATTATTATCCCACTTAGGCACGCAGAACTCGCTCAGCAAATTCCCTGACTTGTTCATGTGTTGGTGCGACACCCAGAGTGTGCTGAATGCGAACCCATTCAGCCAGCTTATCTTCCTACCAAGGAGGAAGCCTCTGAAGCTCAGCGAAAGCCGTTGCTCTGTTCTGGTGGCCATTCATACGATTACGAAGTGTTGATCTTGGTATTCCGAACTCAATCGAGGCCGTCTTGATAGAGAGACCGTTTCCGATAGCCTCAAGAGCCTGAGCAACTTCACTTTCGGTATACGCGACCATGACGTATCGATAAATAAGTGTGCAAAAAGGAATTGCATTTGGGCGATTTTTGCAATTGTTGTGGTGGTTTGTACATTGGGGTATGGATAATAATGCGGTGGCTGGGAGGGATTTTTGGGGTGGCCAAATGCAGGGGGGCCAAATGTGGGTGCGTTGACTTAAGGTGTTGACATTTGGAAAGAGCAACAATATCGACATATGGTCGGGCTAGCCGCGTAACCCTGAGGTCGAATTTGACACAAGGCATAAGAAAATGTGGATGGCGTTCTGCCGTGACCGTTACCCCATATCCTATCAGGTCTGGCCGCCAAGGTTTCTCCAATGGCACTCTCAAGTCTCCCTCTATGGATCGAAGAAACCTAGTCCTCAGCCCTTCCTAAGAAAAGCCGATCTCGAGGTCAATGGACAAGATTTACCACCCATGATGGACAACCTTGTGGGCAGCAAGGTTCAAGCAGGCCCACGTGGACGCTGTGTACGCTTGCTATTCGACATTTTCGTTCACCTGCGGAAGTGCTTTATCTCGTCGTATATCTTACATATAACAACCGGATGGACTATCTATCGAGGTGTCTGAAACAATCAAAATACGAATCACCGGGCTGTTATTTTATATCTGAGTAAGGTACTTTTGTTTCAACCCACGTCCTCCACCCCGCAGTCCACTGTCTGTTCTCAAACTGGTCTATTCACTTGTATCCCCCAGACCTCAAGAAGAGCATCTGAATTAAACCAAATCAAAGCGTCCACACGCCAGAAGCCCGCCATGGCCATCTTCACGGGCTTCGTCGAGCGGCTCAAGTCTTTCAGCCCGCAAGAAAGAAGGGCCATATTCTTCGACATTTGCGGCAACATGCTGTACAAATTCGGCCTCGAGGCGTTCAACGGATCCATCACAGCACTCGCTACTAACCGTTACGACTACGAAAGCGACACCAGAGGCACGCCATCTCGAACTTTTGAACGTCTCGGTCTTCTTAAAGGACTTATTGGAACAGCAAAGGCTGATAAGGAGTAATAGGCAGGTACCATGGGCTGGCTGGCACCTGCCCTGGGCGAAGTGGGACAACTGGCTTAGTCATCACGACCGGATAAAGGTGGGGCAACCACCCAGGCCGTCACTACCTACTTCGACCGACTCCTGCCTACAATGTAAGATAGAAAAACAAGAAGAACAAGCAATAGGATCACCAACAGACGAGTGATCATTGCTACCACTATTTGTCGTATACGACCCCGTGGACCAACAGGACTGAATCAAGCTACGTGTTGGTATCCCTATCACAGGGATGTTGGTTCGAACCGTAGGGTCCTTGGGGTGACGAAGTATCATTATCTCTGTATTGATTGATTCTGCGCAAGGAATAGAAGGGATATTCCAACCGGAGGTTGGGTGGGTAGTCGAGGTCTAAGTGTACCCCCTCGAGGTGGCCCATGCTCTGCCCCTACTCGCGGTCGAATTGGACTTCCAATCCGACACTACGCAGTGTGTCGGGTCTATCCTCATTGCACCCCTGATCAAACACTACCCAACGAAGAACGTACTTTCAGCAGCCATAATCGTATTGGCCTGATGACGGCGATCTTGCTCATACTTGATGCTGCGACAGGAGGCACTTTTGTTCCAGAGGCTTATCGCAAGAAGCATCCCAAAGACGAGTGGTCTTACTACGGAGACTACAACAATGACGCCATCATACCTATCTACACGGTCACCGGCATCGCGTACGGCATGGTCGAACTAATCCGCTGCGTCATCCCCCGAGACATCGTCGGAGGCAACGTTCAGAAACTTCGCCAGATGGACAGCTTGGTGCACATATTCTACGAAGTCGCCGGTACATCAGGCGCCTTCGTCACCGCGCTGGTCTTGATACCCAACTTGGGCAACAATCGCTCCTTCGTCATCACCCCGATCTGCTTCTCTCTTGCAGCTGTTCTATGGTTCTTCGTCGTCGACGAGAGCCATGACCGCAACGCCCTCGCGCGAGCTGAGGCCCGCAAGAGCAACTACTTTGTCAACATTGGCAAGGGGTTCCTCCTCTTCTTCGAGTCCATCTGGGTCGGCGCGAGGATTCTGTTCACGTCGACGAGATTCCTCTGGCTCGTCCCGGCATACGGCGTGGTCCTCTACGGCCACCGGTACCTCGAAAACGGCATCGCGTCCCAAGTCGCTCGACGGTAACCTGGGTAACTCGGCATGGTCGCAGATCATGGTCGGCGGCTCCAACTTTGGTGAGCTCCTGGGTGCCCTGTTCGTCTTCCTATTCACAAACGTGATCAAGACGCCTATCCCGTGGCTTCGCCTCGATGCCCTCATGCTGCTCATTGTTTGGTACATCCCCTACTGGTACCCGCCTTCGGGACAAGTTGGGCAGGCCTGGATCGTCGCCGCCACCTTCTTGCTGGTTTCCTTCGGGTGGGCTGCGGGAGATGTATCGCTGGCTGCCTTCATCCAGGCTTCCCTCGCCAGGCTCGAAGACAAGGAGAATAGGGTATCCCCTCTGGGTGCTGTAATGGCTTTCTTGTACTCCTACATTGTTACGTACGCGATTGCCGGTACTTTCCTCGGAAGGTACCTCGAAGGCCTTTACAACCGAACAGGATCAGTGCGAGAGGCGCTGGTGAACACTGCCGGAGTGCACTTCACCGTCATCATGGCCACGGTGTTTGCGTCGACGTTTATTCCGAAGGGTTCTCGGTGTTTCAATCCCGAGATGCTGGATGACACGAAGCTGGATGAGGATATTGAAGAGTGCCCGCCTTCGCCATCTGACAAGGATATCACGAGAGAGGTTGGGCTGAAAAAGGAGGCGCCCGAGATCGTCGTGTGAGAACTCGGAGAACATGGAATTATAGTTGTTCGGAGACTTGAAAATTTCCGCGGCTTTTTCATAATATGGTAGGGAGTTGTCACGTCACAGAGACCGAATTAGGTTTTACTTTGGATGGAATCCTAGAGTGCTACGTTCCCCAACTATTCAAATCACTCTAATTTCATCTGCCGTGACTGCATTGTGTTTGCAACCTGACCATCATTCAGGAGTTTGGATTGAGTTTAGGCAACCACTTATCCATGATTGCAGACCATAGCGGCAAGGGAAACTCTCATCTACACTGACCTTGATGTCTCAGTCTCGCCTTCTCTTCAGTGGTCGGGTAAGGCCAGTCGGGCGTTCTACTACCTTAACTACATGTTGCAGATCGCAATGCTATGGACTGCGGTAAACGTACCCGGCGCTTGGGGAGTCGTGTCAACCTCCTGAGTCTCCTGAGAAACGGAATGTGGCTCCACTTGATCTACATTTTGATCATTGCGTTTGTGTGCTTTTACAGCTCAGTTAGTTTTGCTTCAGATTGAGCAATTATGTTCCAAAGACAATTGCAATATCCCAAGTCTCCTCAATGATGGAGTTAAGTCGGCCACTCCGTCGTATTATTATCGTCCTGTATCATAGCGTCTCTCGGCTGGAGGCCTCTACGAAAAGAGAAGTTTTTGCGATGGACCGACAACTGACTGTGGTTCTCTCCTTGGCCAAGAATTTAAGCCAAGGCCAATCGCCTCCTCAGTCCCCATGAAGTCTTACGCAATCGGCAAACCACCGGCAAACCACAACGTGAAAGGTCAAAAGCGCATTAATATGGAGCCCCTTGAGCTTTTGATGGTTATCAGGAGCTCGGGTATTGCGACCGAATCCGGCGCAGGGTAAAGCTAAGACATAAGTTTACCTGCTTGCGAAGCTCGGGATTGAGCCTCGTGGTTGCGGCTGATTCGGTTCCGTGCCCGAACTGTGCGAGAGAGATGCAAGGGGTCTAATGATTTGGGGGGTAAGCTAAGCATACCGAAAAGGGAGAGAAACGCTTTGGGCACTGGCCTGACGTGCCTGTCAATAAGCCCACTTGAAGAACAATGTTTCGGTTCAGCTCTCGTGACTGGGTTCTTGCGAATAACGGGCAGGATATCACGAGAGGAAAAAGAAAAGATGGCACACGTCAAAGCGCGCGCAGGCACACAAAAGGGACGAATGTGGCTGTGTCTTCACCGCGTGTTTCGATTGTTTTTCCCGCGTTCGGATGAGAGGTGAGCAGGATGGAGCGGCAGCGGCAATGGCGATATTTCAAGAATTTGACTGGGGACCATACTGAATATCATTTGTTGACTGTTCCTCCGGGTCTGGTCCCATCCCGTGGGGTGCCTGAATGATCTGCGTTCATGGTCCCGTTTCGCAGGCATCTCCCTGCTTCAAATCTCAACCATCTCAACCCCATGTCAGCCCAGGCTCTTCGTCGTTACGCCTTTTCTGACAGATTGAACAAATAGTCACATAGTCATCCTGTTGTTGAGGCATGCTTGCTGGCCCGTCCGGGCCCTTCCGGGAAATTGCTTGATGCCGACTTCGACGGGGACTCTACCCACTCCAACTTGCCAACATGGAGTTAGCGTCTGCTGAAAACTTGAGAGTGACAAGCCTAGTGGAAGAGCTGGGGTTAAAGGCTACCATAGATCCTTGCCGGGCCATCATCTCTGGGTCTCACGGCCTGGCTAGCTCCCTAGCGGAGGATCATCTCGAATTTGGCCCACAAGCCTGAGCTCTGTAGCTTTGGCATATTGCCACAGACTTATCATATCTTCAGCACCCAACAACCCCCCAAGGAATAGCCCAAAGTGAGAAGTGATATCCCACCCTCATTCACTCGACGGTCTAGGCTGTAATGGAATCTGTAAGTTTCAGTGCTGATTGGAGAAGGCGGGAGATATCCTAGATGATCCCGAAGATCCGCCCTTCTTCGCAAGCTTTTCTCGAAGAGGGAATTGAAATCCGCATCTTGCGTGGCGTTCCGCGTCGCACCCCCGATCCCGATTCCGAGTTGTATCCGGGGCATGGACTGTCGTCAGTCGCCGGAAATCTCTGGGCACGGCCTTTCGATCCCGGGGGAACCGCACCAAGTCCCGTGGAATCCCACTTACCGCCAGTATGAGCATTCGAGAGATAGCTATGAGACCGCTTAGCTAGTTTAAAGATTGATAGCGCGCACAGATTCGAGACCGGCCGATACCAAGCAGTTATCTACCATTGAAATAACAAATCACAGGGGCGGAATTGGGCCCCTAGGGCAGCAAGACACCTCGGATCCGCCGGCCGAGCCACCCGTAGGAATGGCGATCCGTCAATCATCTAAACTTTCTTGACAGCCCCATCAGCAAGTCATATCAAGGGCCTGGCGGTAGTCGGCAGAACGGTGAAGCCAGAGAGGCAGCCTTTGGCGGGAAACAGCGGTTTTGAGCGGATTGAAAAAGCAAAGCTGAGTCCTGGCTTGCAGATGATCCCTTCACTAGTCCAAGGTGCTGAACCGAAAACTCGAACGATTCTGTAAGACAGAACACACTGTGACAGGTTTTTATCCTCTCACACTAAGCCCTAATATGAAACTGTGAGAGGAAATGCTTGCTACCCAAGGCTGTAGATCACTTCGGCTAGACTAGGGTTTGTGCAGTCCGTATTGGTCACGAGGACTGCAATCACTAGGAATCAAGGGCCAAGATCCTCGAAGCACATCCAGACTGCCCCCGCTTCCAGCTTGGGCCAAACTCTAATGGGTTTCTGTAGGGTACGCTGCTAATTACCCCATGCTTCCAGACATCCCCAGTCAACTTACGGATATCCCATGCAGCGACCCACGACGCCCATGCCTTATCAAACGGCACAGAAAACTGGTAATACTTTGTTTTCTATCCGTAATGGCGACATCTGAACGCCAGGGCAGGGGAAAGCTTCGTCGCCACTCGCAACAATGAAGCCCCCGCAGATGTCGGGCTGCATGCCACACCGTCATCGGAATGACGAGAACTGAAATGATCTCCAATGTTTTGCCTTGAGAAGCCCTGGATGCCCAGGGGGTTTCCGCCTGAGCTTGGACCATCTCTCAAGGATCCGACGACGATGCTACACTGCGGCAGGACTATTTCGGTCTAGACACAGAAAGGCATCCTGCAACCTGACCGAGGATTTTCCACCTACATAATGAAAGCTTCACGCTAAAAGTTGCGATGATGCCCCATTCTCTGATGTATGGCTGCCAATGGATACGATTCAGCTACTAGGCCGAATCTCCTTCAGACCGCTACCTACATTCTACTAGTACTTGTTATTTCTCTTTCACCGAGTCGTTTACAGACACACGCCCCCAACCCAAGCTAAAATTACGCACCTCTCTGCATCTCCAAATCGCAACTTCTTCAACAAACGACATACGCTTTGATTCCATTTCCATCATACCGGTGCGGTCTACCATAGTTCTCCAGATTATGGGATTCGCCAACACTTTGCGCTTGTAACATCCGCTTAGTTCGTTATTAGACGAAGCGTCGGAGCCGAAACTCGGAAACAATCATCTCAAGAAAATTGCCTCTCTCTATTTGACTGGATAATCAACCTCCGCCATCAACAACCTGGAGATATTGCCCGCGAAGAAAATGGAAATCACCGAACTTGTCAACAACAAGGAGCGCTACCGCCGCTTCTACTGCAGTTGGAAGACCTGCGAGAAGGTAATGTCTTATGCGCGGAAATATCTGGAGAATATCATGCTTACATACGTCTTCCTACAGGGATTCAACCGCAAGTCGGACCTCATCAGACACTTCCGAATTCATACCAATGAGCGGCCGTACCCATGCCCAGCACCGGGCTGCGAGAGGAGTTTCATCCAAAGAAGTGCGTTGACTGTGCACCTCCGTACGCATACTGGAGAGAAGCCATACGAGTGTCAGTATCCTGGATGCTACAAGCGATTCGCCGATGTGAGTAAACACTTGTTATAATTAATAACGAAACTCTGACCAGAACCTTCCCAAGTCTTCCAGTTTTTCGCGCCATCGACGGGTGCATTTGGGCAAACGTCCGTATACATGTGTCATTGAGACCTGTCGGAAAAGGTCAGTCACAAATTTCGACTTCCCTGGCGACTTGAGTCCGAGCTAATAGAAAATCAGTTTCTGTCGCAAGGTAGCTTTGATCCAACATCACAAGATCTACCATGACTCGACTTCTGGAGAGGAATCCGATACGTCTTCGAATTCGGAGGAACTTACGAACACTTCGAAACACGAAAGCCCCATGATGAGTCCGATTTCGATGCCGGAGCATATTCACAGTAATACGACGAGCCCCACGCAAACGATTGAGAAGCGTCGATCCCCAATTGAATCCATGCATCACACGACGCAACAGTTCAACAGATCGGAAGGGCTGTTTTACGAAAGCCAAGCGAGTGAGCAACTGGCAATCCCGGCCATTCATGCAGAATACGAGTACGAAGAGCCACAGGGCTTCTATCAGGACCCTCTCTACTCAAACTGCAATGAGGATGTCGTATATCACCGGCCGAGTCCTTCTTGGCACTTCTACCCGTCTCCCCAGTACTCAGCTTGCGGGTGCAACTCACATCCAGCAAATGTACCTTGGAGTTCAGCGGGTATGGTTGGCAATGCAGAGGTCGGCAACGGGACTGGATACCTGCTTGCGCAAGATCACGCGCCCTCCATGGTTGGATTCCCTCCAACTACTGTACCACGCCATGCCCAGAATATTCAGGAGGCGGAGTGGCCGAGAAGTCAGATGTGGTACAATGATGGGATGCAAATGTCTCCCGATTTTGGTCCGGCCAGAATGGCAGACTCTTACAGATTCGATTGAAACATACGCATAATAAGCCGCGAGTCGGTCACGACTGATTTCAGTCAGTTGTAATAGCATTGGTTGTGCTGTTTTTCACGCATTTGATTTTACGAGCGACCGAATCCCACCTTAAAATACAAATCTAAGAACATAATCTCCAAAAGAATAGCATAAGAAAATAAAGAATACAATGAGCGATCCGATCTATATCTTCGGGCCTCTGCGTGATACAACCCACTCCGATTAAACTCGACTGATCTTGAAGCCACCTGGAACTCTGTGTTGAAAGAAGCTGTCATGGTTATACTTCTCCGCAATTCTTCGGATATTACGGCAGACTGCAAGAGGCACTCCGCCAAAACACTTTTTCTTAGTAGACTTATAGTAGCCGTACAATTAAGTACGCTAAAGTGCTATACGTGCCCTATATATAAATGAATATAATTACTAATCCCGTATAATATAGTAAGTAATTACTTGCGGCCGGAGGCGCCGTAGATTACGTAAGGGTAGTTGATTAAGCGGTAAAGGTGGGGCTATAGGGGTCTATACCTTCTTACTAATTTCTATTGCCGATTAATTTCCTCTTTTTCCCACCTAACTGTTACGGCCAGCTAGTCGTAGTGAGGTATGTTTGCAGAAGTTGAGGCTGCGGAACTGGTAACAGTAATCGTAGTCGTGGATAGCTTCAGGGAAGCTATGTCTGTAAGTCGTAAGGTAAGGGAAGGCTGCGGTGATCAATCGTAGTCTTATCAAAGAGGTTCTCAGGAAAGATAGCTGAAAGCGATCATAAGATCTGATACGAAGTTAATTGCTGAAGAGCTATGGAAAGTCTGTCCTAGAGTCCGGCTCGAGTTCTTCCGTTCCGTGAGAGGGTGCCTAGTGTCCCTTGTCTCCTGCATATGTGGTGTGTTGTAACCGCCGCGAGCCTGCGGGGCAGGCCCTGTTCTTGGTCATGCATGTTGGGTCGTAACACTAACCTAATTGTTACGGCCTAAATAGTTGGTCCTGTTATGGCGTAGCTATACAATGTAGAATAAGAGAAAATGATACGGAGTCATTATTATCGAAGCTTTTACTTTATGCTATAGTTAACTAGTTGCCTTGACCTACTCGTAATACTAATATTCCTTAAGAGAGGTAAGTAACCCGCCTACGCCCCTCTATTTACTTATATACGATTATATTTCGTTATACTAACGTACTTAATAAGCGAGCTGCCCACCTAACCATAATCACATTACAAATCTAACTAAGGAGCAACATGTTACGCCCGCCGCAACTTGTCACTGTGGGCGCGTAGCTATATATGCAGAACAAGGGACAATGATGACCGGAGTCATCATTATCGAAGCTTTTGCTTTGTGCCACAGTTGGTTGCCTTATCCAGCTCGTAACACAACACTAAAAACATAAAATCAATTGAAGCTACTCTGAATCCTATTCCTCAGATATTTCTTTATTAAACTAATATATTTAGGCATCCGGAGCTATAGTTATCGTTTAATAAAGTTTAAAACCCAGCGCTTCCTAACTAGGGGCTGTTACGACCCAACATGCATGACCAAGAACAAGGCCTGCCCCGCAGGCTCGCGGCGACTACAGCGCACCATGTATGCAGAGGACAAGGAACACTAGGCACCCTCTCACGGAACGGAAGAACTATGGACAAGTCACGTGATGACAAGAGATAAGAGATAAGGATAAGGATATGTTGGATATGAGTTATCCAAGCGATCCTTGGATAACTAGGATAAGAGCTATCCAACATATCTAAACAAGGACACTGTCTAGCATAAAGGACATGTTTAGAATCAGGACTTGTATATAGGATGGACTTGAGCCGGACTCTAGGACAGACTTCCCATAGCTTCTTCAGCAATTAACTTCGTATCAGGATTAACATCCGCTTTCAGCTACTACCTTGACAAGACTACGACTGATCACCGAAGCCTTACCCACCCTTACGATTGACAGACATAGTTTCCTTGAAACTATTCCACGACTACGATTACTGTTACCAGTTCCGCAGCCTCAACTTCTGCAAACTACCCCTACGACTAGCTGGCCGTAACAGGGGCACGTTGCGGTTAGTAAGTAATTAATTAGCCATTTCTTCTATACCACTAATCCGGGGAGGAAACGATCGGGAATCTAGGTCGAGGATATACTTAACTAGCTTCTCCTCTTTAAGCTTTATTAATTTATATAAGTTAGGTAACGTGGTTCATCAGTTAGCCGGCCGGACTAGTCAGCCGGACGTTTTTTCCCACGTCCACAATAACATCTAGTATTTCTCAACCACAACGCATTAAATTAATTATTGGTTGTCGCTATCAGAATCTCCTAATGATTCGATATCTTTAGAACAGGTTCGTGCATTATGCCTAGTCTTACTATACGCACCATAGCGTCTCCGAGTCGGCTGGGCTCTCTTTGATAGACCCCCCTCCTCATCCTCTCGAGGTACTGGACGTTTACCTTTTTGTTTCTCTTCTAGCAAACCCTAAGATTCCTCTATACTAAGTGCCCCTCCAAGCTGCATACGCGACCTTTTAGCCCTCCGACGCTTAGCAAGTACTATATTCGCATCCTCAAGGGTACGAAGCCGATCAGTTAAAATAGTAATTAAGTGCGCCATTACCTAGGTTATGCACCTTTTAACAATTACTCAACTATAGTAATAATTGGTGTCAGTGAGCTTTCTTTATGAACAGAGATCCGGCTTTTAATAAAATTAGACTACGAGACGGCTTATTATGGGTTAGAGGGCGTTTGCGACTGCTAAGGTAGTGGTGTTGAAGGGTTGGCCATAGGAGGTATAGGCGTCCGTAAATACACATCAAGCTTTTTAATGATATAGTCTAGGTCCCATAGTGAAATTCCAGCGCCTTAGAAAGCAGACCTGATGTTTTCCTCATTAAAACCTTATTATGGGCCTGGTGGAAGGCAATAAAGAACTTAGACTTGGTAATGTGAATTATGGAGGCTCTGATAAATAGGTTGATTTCATTACCGTATACGCATTTCAAAGGCGAATAAAGCGCAATATCCAATAGCTGTAATAGATGCGACGAATATATAGGCATATTGACCGTTATAATATTGTTCTGCTTGTAGTAATCGTCGAATTCGGCCGATAAATGGCTCTTATGGCCGTCGATAATGAGTATCCGGTAGACGCCCTTAGTTCGGTTCTTAGTATGTTTGTCGAAGTGTTTAATCCAGTCAAGACCCGTCTGATTACCCGTCCATCCATTAGCAGTGGGCTTGATGACCCAGTTGCCCAGAAAACCTGATTCCGTGGTCCAACTGGCAAGGTGATATACGCCCTTGACGATCACGAACGGAGGGATATACCACCCGCCCGAATTAATATATTTAATGATTATAGCCCATTCACGGTTACCCGGCTGGATAGACTTTGCTTTATTACGTCGATCGGTGCGTATTATTATTATTAACGCGGTGATTATACCTATCATGAAGCTAGCCTTATCGAAATTGTATAGGTCCTCCTCTTGGATTCTATACTTGGTTATTATGTTGCGTAATAACATAGATGTTACGACCCAACATGCATGACCAAGAACAGGGCCTGCCCCGCAGGCTCGCGGCGGTTACAACACACCACATATGCAGGAGACAAGGGACACTAGGCACCCTCTCACGGAACGGAAGAACTCGAGCCGGACTCTAGGACAGACTTTCCATAGCTCTTCAGCAATTAACTTCGTATCAGATCTTATGATCACTTTCAGCTATCTTTCCTGAGAACCTCTTTGATAAGACTACGATTGATCACCGAAGCCTTACCTACCCTTACGATTGACAGACATAGCTTCCCTGAAGCTATCCCCGACTACGATTACTGTTACCAGTTCCGCAGCCTCAACTTCTGCAAACATACCTCACTACGACTAGCTGGCCGTAACAATAGACCATTTTGAAATAACCTCTGGGTCTTCTTGAAGAGCCCTTTGATAATCGTCCATACGATTAAACTTTGTTTTTAGAGCAGGCTGTGAGTCTATAAACCGCCTGGCCTATCGCTTGTTAATAAGCTCGGTATTATGCGCTCGTAGTAGGAGATTGGCTATATCTTCCATACCGCCAAGGCGTAAAGGAAATCCTCTGGAATCCTGTTTAATAACGTATTGGAGAAGTGTTTTCTCTTCGATCGGATCGAGTTTATTTCGTTAGGGTTGAGTTTGTTTGCGTCGCGGTCGGTTGTTCATTCTATCGGCTAAGGTACTCTTCGGAATACCGTAGGTCTTTGCGGTATATAAAATACTTAAGTTACTACCTGTAGCGCGTGTCTATCGGATCTCTTTAATCGTAAGAATGACTTTGTCTTCTTGGGTATAGATTGGCATTATGGTTATTGAGATTTTACGCGTTAAAGGTTTAAGTGGTTTGGACATAAGTGTGTTTAGAAAAAAACGTCCGGCTGACTGGTCCGGCCGGCTGACTGATGAACCACGTTATAGTATCTTATTATATAAATATACTTTTTAATCGGTTACCTAGGGTTCTAAGGGGGATTAAATAGATTCTTACTACAGTTCGAATGCTAAGTTTAGGGGTTTTTCTAAATAGCCTCGACTACTAAGTTTAATTAGGCCTCTTTACTTTGTGACGACATGATTATTTGTGGCGTGATACGCATTAGAAGTGAGGAGGAAGGATGAACGCGGTTAGGTGGGCAGCTCGCTTGTCTGGGCAGTGTTACGAGCTGGACAAGGCAACCAACTGTGGCACAAAGCAAAAGCTTCGATAATGATGACTCCGGCATCATTGTCCCTTGTTCTGCATTATATAGCTACGCGCCCACAATGACAAGTTGCGGCGGGCGTAACAGGCAGCTCGCTTATCAAGTACGTTATACAAACCTATCAAGTAGTTTAGAATAGTAATGAGGAAGAGGTTAATATATTGTTTTAATTGATTTTGTACGTTATGGCTAAATTAAGTTATATAAAAGGTGGAAAGGTCTAAGAGAGTGCGTTATTTGCTATAATGCGTCGCTCACTATACAAGTACGTTAATTTTAAGGGAATTGATAGAGCGGCGTCCGCGTTCACGATTTTAATTGGTTGAAAATTTTATTGTTAGTGCATGCAGATTCTGCCACTTTTCTTTAAAATACTCATCACTTTTCATAGTTTCTTCAACGCGAATCTGCCTTAAAAGAGCTTTATCTTTAAGGCATAATAGACGCGTATAATGTCTTCTACACCTAAGTCCAGACGTAATCCATGTCGCCGAGCTCAAGATAACAGCTCTAATAATCAAATCCGTCCTATAAAACGCCGACGCTCCGACAATAACAAAATACCATTATCTCCTACTTTAGATAGTAGCTATCCTAGTATTAGCTAGTTCTATAGAGTTAACGATTCTTATACTTAAAGCCACTTCATTAGCGAGCTTCTAGTTAGGGTAATATAAGAAACACGGCCTTTTTATACTATTAGCCATATTACCTAGGGATCGAGCCTAGACTCTACCTTAAACGGAATTTTCTTAATAGAACGCGTTCTTTTTAACTTATTACTCTCCCCCGACTCTCGCTAGTACGCAGCCCCTCCCTTTCTAAAAAAGAGTCTCGACGGCCTATACTCTACCTTACGTACCGTTTTCTAAAAGGGATATAGACTACCTAGTGTACTACCCTCCCCCGAATGTCGCTAGAGCCAAGTCCCTCTCCTTCTTACGATAAATCTTAATAACCTACCTAACTTACTATAGAACAGTTTAATAATGTTCTTAAGCTTGTTGTATAAGTAGTTAGGACTAACTAAAGGTTAATAACTACCTTTATCTAATAATACGAGCAAAGCCGTCTATAGCAAGAAACGTGGGGTTCTTAGATAAACCTACTACCCTATTCACCTCTATGACAAAACCCCCCTTTAAGTCCATCATCTTTCTAGATTATAGCTTCCTATCGTACCTAGAGCGACAAATCTTCCTCTCCTCCTTTAAACAAAACTCCAAACCCACCGATTCCTAGCGACCTAGAGCCAATAGCGAATACTCTCTTTAATCGAGTTAATACTTTTGCTAAAGCTAATGGATTTAGGATTGTGAGACGTAACAAATATATATCTTGAGGAGGTCGGCTTATAAGGTATTCCTTCTAATGCGATCGGTTTGGGAGCCCCGGACCTCCTAAGGGTGCAGGCATTTGTCAACGTAAGTCTCGAAAGTGTGGCTATAAATGGCAGGTTATTGTAGAGGCCTAAGAGGAGGGCAAGTGGCTATTGTGTTATTATTCAGACCCTGAGCATAGTCTACATAACCATAGCCCCAGCCTCGGAGCATCTATATACCCTTCTCATCGCAGGCTTACCTAGCTAGTTAAGGATATTATTAAAATTATAAACCGACGGGTTATGATTCGGGCACGTAACGTACGTATTATCGTCTAAGAGCAGTTTCCAGAGTCCTTATTTACTTAACGAGATATTTATAACGCTAGAGCCAGAATAAACCGAAAGAAACTAGATAGATATTCACTAACTGCGGCATTAATTAAGCTATTTAATAAACGAGAGATCCTGTAACTTACCTTTTCTACTTGTTAATAAAAACTGCTAATATTGGATCTCTAAGTAGTCGGTAGAAAAGATAGATCTAGAAGGCAGTTAGGTACTTACAAACGGCCCTTTCACTTACATACCACTTCTAGGAGATTGTGGGCTCCTTCCACCTCCATACGCAGCAATAATAGACCATTATTGACACTTCGTTCCAACCGTACGGTTGCCCTGCTGACGTGTATACCAACACCTTCCAATGCCAGTGGAATGCCACAATGACGCTGGTGAGATTCGTCCTCGCGTCTGGCCCAGTTGATTCAGCATCTCTCGCAAGAGAGAGCATTGAGAATTCTGTTGTGGTGCTTGAAGACTTTGCTAAGGGCATGGTGGTGGCGGTGAAGGCCTTGGACGTTGTGCGAAAAGTCACGATTAAGTTGGACGATGTCTTGCAAGCGAAGGGGATGAACAGCAGTTTAACGGAGAACGAAATCGGACGTAGCCTGGAGGCTTTAGCTGAACTTGATTCACTGAGATCCGCGGTACATGTCGATTTCACGCCGTTAAGCATGGAAAATGGGGTGGATTTGGCAGACCCTGCTGATCTGTCTGTCCAAGATATCCTCAGCATGGCTTCGAATGTCGACCAGTATGCTGAGCCACACATGATTTGGCCTGATATATACATGTAGGGATCATGTAAGTCAGTGTACTGCTTGGAGGTACCTCCATGAGAGTTGAGGCATGGTGTAAATCTTGCATCACCACATTGGGGCATATTTGCACCCGCTATCGTCAACATCAAGGCCAACACAATTGTAATTACCAAGTTATCAAGCAAATGGTTCTTCAACGCCTCAATCTTCCCTACGCTTCTCAAAAGCGTCCCCGATCCTCATAATCTTAAGCCTCTCCCAATCCAGAAACTGCGCACTGTCCTTCCGCAACCTCTCCTCGACCTCCCCAGAGTTCGTCACATCAAAGAACGCCTGCGCCACCTCCTCGTCCTTGAACTCAATCTCCACCACAGCGTCGGGCTCTTCCCCGGTTCTTTTCCCGATGAGGACGGTCGGTTCATCGTTTGGCGATCGCTCAATATACCGCCTCGAGTGCAAGGAGGGGAAGCGGGAGCCGGTGAGCTCTCGCGTGAGGGGTATGTGTATGTATTCGTAGTGGTCTCTGAATTCGGCGTGTGTGATGTCCTTTTTGCGGTAGAGGAAGAGAACTAAGCGATAGTCCATGTTTGGTTGGTGGATGAAGGACAGTCGGGCCAGGTGGGACTTTTTTAGGGTGTATTTTGGATCATAACGTATGCGACGTTGAGCTCTAAGGAAGACTTTGTCGATTTCTGTCAAACACTAAGTAGGCGGGGTGAGAGTTGTCTTTAGGGCAGCGTTGAAAGTTTAAAACAACGTCGATGTCACACAGTACACTCGAGAGTCCAGCGTGTTCTCGGTCCGAACACTGTCAGGTCCGAGAACCCACCACAAGTTGTCGATACGCAGCTAGAGAGAATTTTCGGGAACCAGAACCACAACGCTCTAAATAATTACTTAGACTCCCATTACTGAGATTTGCCTTCAACAAGTTCCTCTTGCTTGACGCCTCCTCAAGTTGGAAGACACATGCACGGTGGTCACTGCTCTCCCACGAGTCGCTCCAGCAATAAGCTTTCCAGACATTCCGTCATCCATGATCCGAGTCAGTGGTTGATGCAGATCCTCGGCATATGATCTCGCCATCAAACATCTTTGCACTTCTTCATAATGGCATGCTGTAAATACGGTTGTAATCGAATTATTATGATATGTGAGGCCGTCAACTAAATGTGACGACATTCGGTTTGTACAATCGGCCACTTGGGGGGACCTGTTCCCAAAACTCCGGATCTGGTAATGTACAACACCCATAGTAACCCCTCGATCCCGATCTATACCAACGCCATTACTTAAAGGATATGCCACAAACATTTAGGTGCGGTTGTTAACAGGGGGAACTTCAACAGAAGCGGGCTCGCCCTTCTGGAGATCCTCGGCAACCTTATTAGCAGCACCCTTGTTGCCGACGCTGTTGAGCCACTTGTCGAGCTTGTACTGGTCAACGGCGCGGAAGCCGTTCACAGCAGGGGGCAGGACCTTGGTGCACTCGGTGAGCTGGTTGATGTTGTTGACGCCCAGGAGGGAGAGGCGGATGTATTCACGAGCGTAGTCCTGTTGAGCAACACATCTTAGGACCATGGTCTCAGCGCGCGACTCATCGGGCGAAGTAGCTTACCTCGTTCCAGTGGTTCTGTCCGCCAGGGCCAGCAAACTCCTTGAACTCCTTGGCCGTCTCGGGGTGCTGGGAGATGGCAATGTCACTGGGGAACTTGAAGACGCGAGGCGGCGAGTTGGAGCTGAGCGTCTCCTTGTAGTAGAGCACGTCCCAGACGCCCGGCGTGCTGTCCTGGGGGTCGCCGGCGCGGGTGGTGTTGACAAAGTTCTGCTGGCTGGTGGTGTGCGCGCCAAGCAGGGCGACGAGGCCGTGCGGGCCGATGGTCTTGTCGCGGAAGAGCTGGATGAGCTGGTCGGCCGGCTGGAAGGGGCTTGGGAGTAGACCGCCGGGGGAGCCGTTGGCGCTGTCCTTGCGGCCGACATAGGATTTAATGCGCGGGCCGAGGGGGCAGACTACTGTTGCGACATTGGCGCCCATCTATTGGTGTAAGCGGTCAGCAAAGGTCGAAAGTGAATATGGTTTTGATCAGGATAGTGAAACGTACCTGGATGAAGTCACCCATGCCAATGTCCCAGCCCATAGACTTGTACTTGCCATACAACTCCTGGAACTTGACAGCAATCTCCTGCAGACCGCGGTTCTCGAAACGGTCAATCTCGCCGGGGGCAAGCAGAATGCTGCCGTCGGCACCGCCGCCCTGGGACGCCGTAGCCTTGGACCACGTCCCGGCGTCGTGGAATCCAAGACGGACAGCGGCGCGGGCCAGACCCGTGCAGCGACCCGACTTACCGGCCATGAACTGGTACATATCGTCGGCGACGTAGCGCCAGACGCAGCAGGTATCCTTTTTGCACTTGTCCGAGGTGAGATCGGGGACCTTGCTGTAGCGGTCGTTGGATTCCGGGTCGCCTTTGCCCTGGAGCATCTTCTTGATGTCCTTGCCGACGGGGGTGAGGTCCTTGTCCTTGAGGGTGACGAGGTCGCCGAGGAGCTCGGTGGAGTCGCCGGCGTCAGTTTTGCGGGACATGATTTCGGCCATTTGCTCGCCCATGCCTGGGTAGCCCATTGTTCCTGGGAGGGAGACTAGGGCCAGGGAGGTGGCGAGGACGGATGTGATGTGCATGATGATAGTTGTATATCGACGAAAGCGAATGTGGTGAATTAGAAGATGGTAATGTCGAAATAGCGAATGGCAATGACACTGATGGTCGTTGGAAAGAAGGGAAAGGGAGAGAGAGAGGAAATGACCCGATGAGGAGGAGATGATACTGGAGGAGGAAGTCGAACATCATGACCTTATATCATCTTAGTTTTCTTGGCAAAGAACCATCCATCACGACATGGTCTCTCAGAACCAGGCTGGTCCAGCTTTCTTCCACGAGGCTCTCGGACGTTTACTCTCTCCAAAAGAGGCTCGCCTTCTTAGCGTGCATGGCTCCTTCGGGACAAGCCTTCTGGTGCCTGAGTCTAACAGACACCGACAACTCTAGTCAGATCTCACGACACGAGTAGCTCGATTCCTCGGATCTCGGGTATTCTCAACTCTCAAGAAAGCCTGCCGTGCCCGCTTGGCTCCGCGGCTTGTAGAACTCAGCCCTTTGGAAGGAGGATCGAGGGAACAGAAAGCATGCCACCCCGGACTTGGAGACGGCCACAACGAAGGAACAAGAAACACGATGCCTATCCTTTGTTAGGCTAGCCTTGGGCCCCGGCGGCCCATCAGTGATCACCCACCGCACCGTCCGCCCCGGCATCAGCAGATATTCCTCAATGATCATTCGCCGAAGAGGGCGGGTCGGTCTGACGGTCAGGGGAGGGAACCAGAGGTCTGGATAAGGGCACCCATGCGCCGGAGCTGTACATGCACGCTAAGCCGGCTCTAACAATAGACTCGCATACATGTGGCATACAGATGCGCCCCACCCCGACGTGTGAAGTCCGTGATCCCCGCTTCCACCGGCCGTGTCACGGTGCGCAGACTCGCCGGTGACAGGGGTCGAACCCTCGTATCGTATAACCACTAGGCAGAATGGGAAACGCCATGCCAAGAACGACGGCGTGGGATTGGATGGTGAGCGTTTAAGCTTCTTGGGTTGGTATGCGGCGCCAAAACAGAGAGACAGAGCTAGATCGCCAGGGCAAAAGGGGCCCCTCCATGTACTCTGGAAGAGCTACCTAGATGGAAACAAGAGGCTTGAGGAGAAAGAAGATTGTTTGTGAAGCCGTCAGACTAAACAGTAATAAGCTAGGCACGACAGTTGGACAGACCCGAGAGGCCGTTGCCTAGGCTGCGATGGGCGGTGCGTCGCGACTCACGTGGCGCCGTCCGCTGGGCCAAGATCAACAGCTTGTTGGACCTTGTTTCCCAAAGGCCGCTCGGTGTTGTCGTCTCGCTCACCCATTCCTTCTCTTGCCATCCCGCCTGACGCTATTGAGCGCCGCAAATGCGCTGGCACGGCTGGTAGGTCGGTCTGCAGTCGTCCATTCTTACCTTTACCTTTCTCCTGATTGGGACGAGGGCCCTGAAGAAAGATGCGGTATCCGATGTTGATCGGTGGGCCCGCTCGGATGAAAATGTCAGTTCCGCACATATACGAGCATCTGCACGTCGCCCATCGTTATATGCTCAATTCCCCTCACCCTAACTGGCTGGTTGAGAGAGATTAAGCACTGAGCAGAAGAGGGCACCGGAGAGTCTGTGTTTCTTCCTCTCTCAAAACGCAGTAGCGATGAAATTCGACATTCATGCGAACCCACGGGATTCTGGGTTGTTCGGATGGATGAGATCTGGATCAGGTTCATCAGAAGAGTAATCATGGGAGAGGGGAAAAGTAAGAATTGCTCCGCAGCGTTTGGTCAGCTTGAAAGGAGACAGACCCAACCCTGCGGAAACATGTGTCCCAATCGGGCTTGACCTATTTTCAGCTGTGGCGCACGGCAATCCAGCCGCACCGTTTGCTGCCGACTTTTGCTTCATCTTATTACCTAAGGCAAGGTCACTCACTCATCTTGAGTCGCAGCCCTTTCTTGAACTCATTCGCTCACGTCTTCCCTTTGGTCGTCAGCTACTTGAGTGAGATAAGCTTACTTTTTGACTCCCAAGAAAGAAGCCTGCAGAGTGCTGCATATGCTGAGATGCCCTGTTGAACCTGGCTATTGGGATGCATTGGCTTGGCTGCAGGACTTCAACTGCAGCTCAAGATGCTGTGTCGCCGGACCATGAAGACCAACTAACCCCCCCTTTTCTCACTGCCAAGCCCGCTACTATTGATCTTTCTAACTCGTTTCAGAGAATGAGTTCAGCTGTCTAGAAGTCTCTTGACAGACAGTTGACACTTGTGACTTAGGGACCGAAGGCATAATCGTTTACGAATGGTGACTGGGAAGTTTCGGGTCACATTAGACTTCTAGACTTGGAGACCTTCTTTTGGGTTGCACTCATCGGCATTTGGGGAATGAAGCAGAAACACTCTCAACCCCGGCGTCGATCATGGGCAATCGCATGCCTCCTTCACCCAACCCATGAAGCTAGGCTGGAATTGGCGATGCCGAAGTAGGTGAGTTACAGGTGACGGTCAGCACCGGTGCCAGGAACCTAGCAGGCTGGGCCGTACATGCAATATTGGGTTGGCACCTTTCAGGTCAGGTCAGGTCAGGTCAGGTCAGGAAATACTCGTATTATCCCATTCGTACTGTTATTGACACATAGAAAAAAAAGAGCTGCTCGGTCTAGCCCAAGTACAAACAAGGGGAGGTCGATGAGTTGGACCCCCCATGCAAAGATTTTTTCATTACCACCCAAAACTTTTCCTTTTTTTGATTCGACGATTCCCGAAAATCTTGCTTACTCCTCATCGTCCTCCTCAGCAGCAGCGCCCTTCCTGGCCTTCGCCGCAGCAACCCACTCCTGAGCCTTGGCCATCACCTTATCCCGGCCCTTGGGGCTGATCTTCTCCTCCCAATCGGCCCACCTCTTGAACCACTTCATCGCCTTCTTGGGCTTCAGGCCCTTGGCCTTGGTACCCCTCTCAAACACATCCCGGATCGCGGTGGCGTCCGGCTCGGCGGCCGCGATCTCGAGGTCCGCCAGCTGGTTCCACAGGTCGAATCGCTTCGGCCACGTAGCGAGGATCGTCTCGAACGTCGTGCGGCCGCGCTCGGCATCGCCGTTGGGCGACTTGAACTCGAGGGCGCCAAAGGAGGCCATCAGCTGCGCTGTGTGACGCTCCTCCAGGGCTTGGGTCGCGCGGGGCAGGAGGGCGCGCGCGCGGTCGGGCTCGTTCATCGTCACGTGGAGGAAGTGGGCGTAGTTCTCCCAGACCTTTGGTGACTTTGACTTGAACTTGGCGACTAGTGACTGGAAGACATCATCCGCTTGCTGTATGGATGCGTTAGTAACGATTGAGTTCCATGTAGTATGGAGAATGCTTACCTTGAGCTTTCCGGACTGGATGTAAATACTGGCCAGACGCTCGTGAACCTCCTGCTCGTCGTTGTACTGGCAGGCGCGCTTGAAGACCTCCTCGGTGGAAGCCTTGGTGCCGTAGGCAACCTCCAAGTTGAGGTAGGCAATCCAGACGTTGAGCTTCTCGGTCTGCTCCCGGATGTTGATCGTCTTGATGGCGCGCTCGGCAGTCTCGCGGGCCTTAGACAGCTCGCTAACCTTCATCTGCAGAGCCATGTACTCAATCCACAGCTGGGATGAGTCGGGCTGACCCAACAGGAGACGCTCGTAGTCGGTGGCGGTTTGCGGTCCGTGGGCGTCAAGATCGCCTGTACGATCAATCTGGATCTCGCCACCCTTCTTCTTCTCCTCCTCCTTCTTTTCGGTCTTCTTTGACTTCTTTGACTTGGCCTTTAACTCGTTTTCTGAATCATCAAACGCATCGCCAGTCCAGTCGTACTTGCCGGAGCCGAGACCCTTGCTAGCCGTCGCGTCTTCGTCCATTTCCACGTCGCTGTCCTCCTCCTCTTCCTCATCCTCGTCGCCGTCTTCGTACTCTTCGTCTTCCTCGTCAGACTCCTCGAGGTTGTCGGTGCCACTAATGGTGAGTTGAGCGCCGCCGTCTCCCATTTCAATGTCAGAGTCCTCATCACTCTCGAGATCCGCACCTCCATCGGCGTCTTCCATACCGCTGTCCTCATCGAAGTAGCTAGGCTTGAGGCCGAATGTGATACGCCTCCTCTCATCGTCCACCGAGAGAATCTTGGCCTTGACCACATCGCCCTCATTGTAGAGCTTGCGGGCATCCTCAACGGGCTTCTCGGCCATCTGACTGCGATGGCACAGGCCACTGACGTTGAGGGAGTTGTCGACTACGATGAATGCACCGAACTCCTCGACCTTGCGGACCTTTCCGGTCACGATCTGTCCCTCCTTAACGTCCTTGTACGTCACAGGGGGGGTGTAGTCGTTCTCAACGACAGAGGCCTTGAGACTTAGCTCGACCTGGCTGGTAGCGGCGTCGACATTGATCACTCGGCCCTTGACTAGTTGGTCAACTTGGAAGGCGCCTCTCCAGTCCTTGATGTAACGATCAGACAAATTGCCAATCTTGACCAAAGCAGAGACGGTACCGCCGAGTTGCACAAAGACACCCTTGTCAGTCACGTTCTTCACAAAACCACGGATAATGTCTCCAGAGGCAATCTGAGACACTCTGGTGATTTCGCGATCCGCGACAGGCGACGTGGAGCTGAGAATGCGGGAGGGTCTGGTTGACAGTCTGAGTCTCTTGTCGCTCTTGTCGACCTCCACTACGGAGACGCGGACGATTTCGCCCTTGTTGTACTTGAGGGTGTTGGCTTCGTCGTAGTTATCGCAGAGATCAACCAAGTGAACTGGTCCCGAAACAGATTCACTAAGCTTGATCATGACGGAGCGGTCGTTGACCTTGGTCACTCTGCCGGGGAGGGCCACATTCTTCTTCAGGGAGTCCCAAGTGACCTCAGTAGAGCCGGTGGATGATCGAGCTGAGAGGTCCAAATGTCCCTTCTCAGCATCGACCGAGACCACACGAACCTTGAGAGCAGAACCAACGGGGAAGTGCTTCTCGAGATTGCCAGCGTGGGAGAGGTCGTCGGAAACGTCCATGATGCCGATTCTGCCGCGGACAGTGGGCGAGATGTTGACCCACAAGCAGTTCTTGCCGTGGTTGTTGACAAAAGCGATGTGAGAAGAGCCAACCTTGATCTTGTCGTAGGCAAGAAGTTCGACCTCCTCAGTCTCGAGGTCGCTCTTCTTGGCGGAAAACTCGATGACGGAGTGTGTGGATCGGTGGGAGAAGGGTAGGAAGCGGTAGTTCTTGGAGTCGTGAATGCCGATAGCGCGGACGCGTATGATCTCGTTCGCCTTGACCTTCTGCAGAGGGTTCTTGCGGTTCGTGATGTCCTCCCACTTGTCGAAAAACTGCGACACGTCGATACGGCCCTGAATGTTGTCGGCAACTCTGACGTTGAGCTGCGTATTCTTGACGGACATGACCTGGGCATTAAGAGTTGTGCCGAGAGCGACGTCGTCGAGTGTCTTGATGCTGTCGTCGACAGAGTTCACGGCGGACTCGGATACAGTGGGAGCAGGCTTGTCGGCCGAGGCTGGCGCAACAATGATGCGGTTCTGCTCAGGGTTGGAGGACACAATCTGGACCTCGATACTCTGGTACTTGCGCATGCCGAATGCCTCCTTGTCTTGCACATCCTTTGGCAACTTGCTCTTGGGGAGGATGGCGGTGACGTTGCCACCAAACTGAACGTAAACAGCGTGAGGGCCAATCTCCCGGACGTAGGCAGGAGCAGTAGCACCGGCAACCGCATCCTCGACGCTTGTCAAAAGCGTGCCGTTCTTGCTGGCTTCAATGAAGCTAGGCTTCTGGGTAAGGATAACAGCACGTCTGAGCTCGTTCTTGTCCAAAACCATCAGCTCCGTGAGAATGTTGCCGACATTGATGCGCTTCAGAGCGGCCTGGGTCTTGCTGGCAGACTTGTCTGAGAGGTGACCAGTGCGGATGATGGCCTTGAGACCACTCTCCTCAAGATCAACGTAGACCTCATCTTCCGTCTTCTGGCTGACCTTGGCAGAGACGATGTCGCCAATCTTCAGTGCCTTGAGCGCAGCCTGCTTGTCCAAACCGAAAGCCGAAGGATCCTTGCACGAAACAATCATCCTGCGATCCTCGGGGGTTACGCTGAGGATGTGAACGCTAACGACCTGGCCGGCGCGGAAGTGCTCTCTAGGGTCCTTGATGTAGGCCTCGCTCATCTGTGACACTGGCAGGAATCCTCTAACACCGCCAAAGAACTCGAGCTGGGCACCGGCGGGACCGATTTCTGTGATTGCTCCCGGAGTTTGCAGACCCACCTCAACCTCCTCGAGGTTCTTGATAATCGGCGCATCTGAGTTGACCAAAGTTTTCTTCAGGGTAAGGCGGAGCTGGCGCTTTCGCGGCCGCACCGAGAGCACTCTCGCCTTGACGGTAACTCCTTCTCTGAACTTCTTCTCGGGGTGCTGGAGCTTGACGTCGGCGAAATGTGATTCATGCACGTAACCACTGATGCCTTCGGCCAACTTCACGATCAAGCCACTGACACCGTTCTCGCCAATAATGACCTTCTCGATCTTGCCAGAAACGACCTCTCCGACGGGCACATCCTCAAGGCGGATGAAAGGCTGGTCAAGAACAGTCTGTTCGAATGACAACAAGAACATGGCGTCCAGAGGGCTGTAGCCGACGACTCTGCCGCGGTGTGTTGAGCCAACCTTGTGAGGGCCACTGCTTTCGTACAGCGCATCGACCTTGCCGTCCTTCACGCGGGAAATGTGTACAAATCCGGAGATGCCAGGAACGCCAGTGTCAACGTAGAGACCGATCTCAGGCTCGACATGGCGCACAGTGCACTTTTCCACAAATGAGGCAATGGGAAGCAGGTCAAGAGGAGCCTTGGCTCTGCTGCCTTTGCCGGATGACTTGGGCTGCATAGAGACGATGTGCGGCAGCAGAGACATACCGAGCTTGGGCTCTCGCGCAGCCGGGAAGTTGCAAATAATTCTCGCCTTGACGCGGTTGCCCACTTTGTACTTGGCCTCCAAGTCGACACCCTCGGGACCAACGCCTGAGTGAATCAAATCGGCGGTAACCGGCAAGTGCCCGAGGAGCTTGCCCTGCAGACCTCGGCTGGTCACCTCGGTAAGCAGAACATCGGCAAGGGAACCAGGCAAGAAAGAGTTGATCGTCGGAGCAGTGGAAGCCACAAGCGAGGTGTTGCCCAGCTTGAGAGGGTCGGTTGACAGTTGGACAATAATGCCGGTAACGCTCTTCACAACACAGAGGCAGACCGCGCCTGGTCGCAAGCTAGCCTCATCCATGTCGGGACCGACTTCCTTCTTGGCGAGGAAACCCTTCAGATCGCCCTCAATACCCAAGTCCATCTCGTAGCCGTGATCCTGGACGCTGGTGACTGACGCCATGAGTGTTGTGTACCCGACAACCTCGTCACTGGAGATGCCAGTGTTGGCGTCGGTAGGCCGAAGGGAGAGTTCGATGCGGCGCTTGGGCTTCCCGGTGCCGGACTCGTCTGCGGTCGACAAAACATGTGCGCGAACATACTGGCCAACCTTGAACATGGACTTGAGGTCAATGCCCTCGTCTTCGTCCTCCTCCTCGTCTTCGGTTTCGTCGGCGGCGTCTTTCTCGAGCTTGGAGTTGATTGTGTCCGAGATCGAAGCGATTGACACATGTCCTGTAAGGTTGTTCGGCAGTGCGATCGTTAGTTCGACCGGGTCGATTTTGCTAATCTGCCCGAGCACCAGAGAGCCCTTCACCAATCGCTAATCACTGTGTTAGCTACATTTGATGCAATGAGGGCACGAACGCCATACCTTGAAGTTGAGACCCTCAATTTTGACGGCATCCTCATCTCTTGCAGGCTTCATATCCTTGGTATCCTTTGCTTTCCGCCTCTTCTCCTTCTTTGCCTTTCCCTTCACATTCGTGTCGAAGAGTTCGGCCTCTTCCTTTGCGGCGTCTGCCTTCGCCTCCATGGTAATCTGCTTCTGCTCGAGGGGCGTAAGAACGCTGCCGCCTCCACGGGGGAACAAAGGCTCGTCGTCCTTGAGCAGCGCTGAGACTGCGGGAGCCCGGGGCGCGGGAGCATCCTCAGTCGTTTTCTTGTCCTTCCTTTCCTTGGTGGGAGTATCGCGCTTCGAGGGCCGGGACACCTTTGAGGCCTTTGCCGCTTTCGATGGAGGAGTACCCCCGGGGGCATCCTTTCGCTTGAGAGAGCTCATGGTTGTGGTTGTGCCCGAAAGTCAGTTGCAATTGCTTGCAACAGTCCTGGACTCGATATTAAGATCGGAGAGGAAGAAAAAAAAAAAAGGCCCAGGGACCTTTCTTGCGACTACTCCACTCAAAACATTTTTTTCGCCTTTGGGCGCGGGACGCAAGGCGATAAGAGATAACGATAAGACCTGGCTTATCGGACCCTCCACCAAAAAGCGGGCGACTGCAGGTGGGCACTGGCCGCCCTGGGGAATGGTCATCAATGGAAGCCGAGGTGGCGGTTACCAATGCCAGTTCCCACCGTACCTTAGAGGGACTAATTGCCTTATCTAATCAGCAGCGTGTCATTTGGAGGGGCTGGCCGCCTGCACCCGCCGCCAGGCCACCCGACCAGAGGTACCGCTGGTCCGTAGGTGCTCACCTCAGTACGGATAGCGCCAGGTTGCGCCTGGACGCTGATCCCAGGTCGCCCGCCAAACGTGGGCGCCACCATCCCAGGCAACTCATTCAACAACAACGGCCAGTTGCTGTCATTTTCCCACCAGCCTCCAACACCGAATTCTCAAAACGAATATGCGGCAGATTAACTTTCAAACTGCTCGTCCGACTTTCCCCCACGACTAAGTCTCCCCTCCGCCATGTCTCCTCGAAAGCGCCAGCGTACCACTCCATCTGCGCCGAGCTCATCGAGTCCACCGCCCGCGGCAATTGCCCCTGCGATCCCAACGTCGGCTACGTCACAGGTCACGGCCGTCTCAGAACCCGCGAACCGCCCAGCGCGAGATATGCCTTTGATGAGGGACAGAAGCGGCAGCGAGACGAAGAATACACCACAAAACTCACAGAAACAGGTGAGTTTCTTATTCTAGTGGACTGCAAGTTACGGAGGCGCAAACACTAAAATGAAAACGCAGGTCCGCAAGGCGCGAAGTTGGTACGGCTCTTGGCCACGCGTCCCAAAGACCTCCGCATCTACCCAACTGGCACGAGAAACAATATTCGGAGGCACTTCCAAACCCTCTAGCATACCCGACCTTCGAAGATTTGACACCAAAAAGAGCATCGACTCGGCGAGTTTCGACGGCCCGGCAGATTCATCAGCATCATTACCACAGATCCCCGAGGACGGCGCTGCGACGCCGGAAATAAACGCACCGATCAAGCAGGACGGCTCTGGTGTCAAAGCACAGGCTTCATCGACGGATGCTAGTAAACCAGTAGAAGGAACACCGGCGAAAGTCGACGATACGAACAAGACGATAGAAGAGCCGCAAGCGCAAGGTGTCCAGCCACCGGCTACAACTTCAGGCTGGTTTGGGTGGCTAGCACGGGCCCCAGTAACAGAAACACAATCGTTCACACCGGTAGAAGAGACACCAAAGGAGGCAGATCCCGTACCAGAGCCAGAGCCAGAGCCAGAGCCAGAACCCCAACCAGCACCATCAGCCGAACCACCTGCCCCCGAGCCCCCCGTAGAAAACCCAGGTCCCAACCCGCCCTCATCGACAAACTCTTGGTTTAGTTTCTGGTACTCGAACGCCCCTGCGACAGAGAACCCCACAGACTCGGATACCCCGAAGCCCACGGAAAACACCGAGATGCCCAAGGCACCCGAGGAGCCGGTGAAGCAGCCCGAAGACGTGGTCATGGAGGACGCACCACCACTGAAGCCAGAGCCTGCCAAGACACCTTCGGCCGGTTCCACCTGGGCCTTTTGGTCTAGAGACACTCGTCCGAAGGCTGAGGGAACGAACAATCAGGCAACGCAACCAGAATCAGGCGAGCTTGCGGTCATGGGACAGGGATCTGAAGCGGATCCAGAGCTTACGGGAATGAATGTTGAACAATCACAATCAGACCAAGCAACGAAAGACGGGAAGAATGCCAAGACCACCAAAGACGCAAAGTCATCCAAGAGTTCCAAGGCGGGTACCGCGTCAGCACCGTCAACGTTTGGAAGGAAGAGTAAGAGAAACCGTCCTCAATCGATGGATTTAGACATACCATCTAGACCTGGGACACCGAATCGGCCGGAATCAGTGGCCTCATCGAAGGCTTCCGTGGCGGAAACAACACCAAAAGAACCGCCCCTGAAACCAGGCACACCAAAGGCTAGCCCAAGCCAAGAAACACTTTCGAAGACAACTCCTCCGAATCTTCTGTTACCCTCGTTTGGGAGTACTTACCGGATGAAAGACAACCCATCCATCATCAAACAAATCACCTCACTGTTGCTTCGTACTCAGCAGGCTCCGGCGAATCATGTTTATAAAGTAAAGGAAACGCCCAAGATCAAGAAAGCCATCGCGATTGGCGTCCATGGACTTTTCCCGGCGATGTATCTGAGAGCTATGGTCGGCCAGCCGACAGGAACGTCATTACGCTTCGCCAACCTCGGCGCCGAGGCCATCAGGAGATGGACCGATGCTCACGGTTGCACCGATTGCGAAATTGAAAAGGTCGCTTTGGAGGGCGACGGGAAGATCGCGGACAGGGTAGACAACCTGTGGAAGCTCCTTCTTAACTGGATTGAGCACATTCGCAATGCAGATCTCATCTTGGTCGCCAGTCACTCTCAAGGTGTGCCTGTCGGAGTCATGCTGCTGGCAAAGCTCATAGATCTGGGCATCATAACGAATGCCAAAATCGGCGTTTGCGCCATGGGTAAGTCTTGAGGATCACGCACCTGACATACCCTGCTTCCTGAACTGTAACTGACGTCCGCAGCCGGAGTTTCGTTGGGTCCGTTCCCAGACTACAAGTCGAGCATGGGAATCCTGATGGGGGCCGCCAACGAGTTGTGGGAATTTTCAAATCCAGACAGCGAGATTTCCAAGAGATACGAGCACTCGCTTAAAGAAGTCCTCAAATACGGCGCGAGAATCACATACATCGGCAGCATTGACGACCAACTGGTGCCGATGGAATCAGCAATTTACTCACCAGCATCTCACCCCTACATCTACCGCGCGGTGTTCATCGACGGCCGCATCCACGCGCCAGACTTGTAAGTGTATTCGCTGCCAATACCTTCAACGCACCGCTAACACACTCTTCTAGCATCGCCCACCTCGTCGGCTTCGCCCTCAAACTCCGCAACCTAGGCGTCTCGGACCACGGACTGATAAGAGAACTCTCCACCCCGCTCGCAGGCAGCCTCTACTCGGGCGAAGGCCACTCGCGCCTCTACTACGACGACCAAGTCTACGACCTCGCGCTCACCCACGCACTCGAGACGTCCGACGTCCACCCCAACGTGCCCGCTACCGTTGCCCACCGCCGCGACTCGACGGGTGCCGGGGCCGGGGCCTCTGTCGCGAACCCGAACCCGTATCACCTGCCGTGGATAATGCGTGGTTTGCTGGAGGAGGACTTTGTCCGTACGGAGCTGTCCTCCGAGACGGAGGAGTTGTTGAGACAGTTTGATGACTGGAAGCCCGTTACCAAGGCGCTCAAGGATGTCAAGTATCGGCTTGAGGCGATTCGGTCGAAGCTGTAAGACGGCCATCATGGGAATAGAATTGGCCATGTCCTGCTGAGAAGAATTGGGGCTCGAAGGGCATCTCCCAATCCCTACTTCTCATTTCCTACACTTCTTTTCTTTTTCTCTTGTCTCTTTTTGGCCGGAGTTTAGCGGCTAAAGACTGATGAGATGGATTCACCGGCGTTTCTTATCATGCTTTGGGAAGGAGGGGAGACGAATACCTAGACTAACATACACTTTACAACCATTACACGATGCTTGGTGTCTTTACACTTACGACGGCCAGGACAGATATAACAATGTACACAAATTCAATACACTATTCAAACAACTATCCGCAGTTCCCGTTGTCATGGTATACTTGACTAGTGCTAATGGCCACTGAGTTTTATTCCCCGAGCAGGAAGAGGTATGATATGGTTTTCTTCGTGTTTTTAAAAAAGGGGATATCCTTTCCTACACTGCTGCTGTGAGAACACAAACTTGCGCCCCCGGTGTAAATCATCTCTTGTTCGATAATTGCCCAGCCAAGCCATTAAATACTTTTTACACTTCACCCCCACACAACCCCTTTCAAACTCTTTCTTTTCTTTTCTATGATACAATCATGGCCGCTTCCTTGGTTCGCCATCTCTATTCCCACACAGCCCGCCGTTCGCTACAATCTATCGAGACAAACCATCCCTAGCCGACAAACAGCACCAAGCAAGCAGCCTTACCGCTTGCCCAACTGCCAGTCGTAAATCGTATTCTGAATCGCCTCCCATTCGATAGTATGCGTACTAACCCCATGCGCCTGCGCCTCCTGCAACACAACCGTCGGCGCCCCACTGCCCCGGCCCGGGTTGTCCACCAACCCGCCGGCAACAATACGCGCCACGCGCCGGAGGTCCTCGACTGTCAACGCCTCAATCTTGCGACACATGTCTGTGACAGGGATCTTGCGCCCGTGGACCTGCACCTGCCTACCCAGGTCCTCGAGCTCCACCATACGGCTCTCGAGGTTCATGAGCAGACTCGAGCGCAGCTGGTTCTTGGCGCGGTTCACCTCCGCCGGCTTCAGGGCCGAGAATCCCGTGTCGAGGGTGAGGGCGCGGAGTTCGCGGCACATCACGTCGAGCATGCTCGCCGTGCGGCCGGGGATGCAGCTGGCGGAGATACCGAAGAGGCCGGAATCGGTGTAGGAGTGGTTGAAGGCGACGCAGGATTCCACCCAGCCGTGCTGGTTGAGCACGTTTGTGTAGAGGCGGGAGTACATTCCCTTTCCGGGCCCGCCGGCGGAGAAGGAGCCGCCGCCGCCGAGGAGGGTTTGCAGGGTCGCGAGGGCGTAGATGTCGTCCGAGGAGATGGGGAGGCCCTCGAAGGCGAGGTGGATGTGGGTGAAGGTCGGGAGGTTCGGGTTCAGGGACGGGGGTTGGGGCGGGAGGGAGAGGAAGCCGCCGGTGTAGTGGGCTGGTGAGTTGACGCCGTAGAGCTGAGATGCGCTGCCGCTTTGGACGGAGGCGTTGGTTGGTGCTGAAGTGGAGAGGTTCTTGAAGAAGGGGACTTTGGAGAGGAGTTTTGAGGGTTGTTGGACGGGGGAGGAAGAGGCTGAGGCGGAGGAGGATGCGTCCGTTGATTCTGAGGCCGCGGAGCCGATGGAGGTCTCTGAGCCTGTCCTTGAGAGCGTAGGTTCTTGGTAGGAGGGCTGCATGTCGCCAAAGTATTGCTCCGCTAGCTTAACCGCCTCGGTGTGCTCGACACCCGCAAACGCGACAACGATACGCTCAGGGCGGTAGAACAAGTCTCTGTACCGCTTGATCGTCTCCCTCGAGATGCTGCCTAGGCGTTCCTCGGGGCACAGCAGGGGGTTGCCGAGCGTGTTGTCTTTAAAGGCAGCCGTGTGAACGAGCTCGGGCAGAATAAGCTCCGGCTTGCTCCAAATCTCCTTGATTTCGTACTCGGCGGTGCCGAGCTGCTCAAGCACCTCGTCCTCAGTGAGCTTCGGGTCGCGAATCGTCTCAGCGAGCAGCCCAATCGTCGTCGGCACGGCGCCATTGAACGTCGCCGCCTGGTACATCATGCTCTCCCTTGAGCTCGCGCACTGGATGTTACCACCGAGAGCCTCGACGGACTCGAGCATATCGTCTGCGCTGCGGCTGCCCGTCGACTTGAACGCCAGCCTGTCCATGATGTGACTGACGCCCCGCAGGCCGGCATCCTCGTACCGGGAACCGGCGTCAACATAGACGCCTACGCCGGAGAAGGAACCCGGTAGCGCTTCCGAGGCAACGCGCAGGCCGTTTGGGAGGGTCGTAATGGCATCGAGGTCTGTCGGCTCTTTTGGGATGGCTTCGATGATCGTCGCGAGTCCCCGGCGGGAGGAGGGCGTAGAGGTAGAGGGGCGGAAGGTGGTGGTAAGAAGGGGCGATGAAGAGGCGACCACGCGCCGCGGGAGGCGCGTCGCTAATGATCGAAGCATCGTGTGTGAGGTCTGTGTTGTGTACTTCGGCTTATCGATCAGGTTATACGCGATCAATTGTGATCCCTGGCTGTCGTTGGTTGATGGTGCGCGATGGCGAGGCTATGGAAAAGTTCGCTGTTCACGGGAGTTGACGCATCCAATTCTTGGTGCTTCTTATCGCCTTATCGCCTTATCGTACCGGCACCATCGGTTGTTGTGGGGTATCGCTCTTGGCCAATGAGATTGCAGGCGATGCATCCAGCAACGAGACGTCATTTGGGAGCCGCGCCGCTCGTATTCCGCGAATTGCTTCTCCTGACTCGGAGATCTCGTAAGCACCGGGCAACATACAGTCCAGTCCTTTGAAAAAGACATGCACAGTTTTGGTGTACAGTAGAGATCAAGTTTCAATCCATTAGAGGATCGTATAGTAGTCACACAAAGCAACATATTATAACAATAAGACGAGTATTGAACGCTCGCCAGTCCTGTATTAGAATAATTCTATGAATTCATCTGCTCGCATGCGAATCTCCCTGATTCATGTAGCAGCCGCTGTCGTAACTGACGTAGAAAATGCCAGCCCTTCCACTGAGACCGCCTCCTTAAACCCAGTCGAGAAGTCACAAAATAGCTCTGTTTCGCTGTGGCTAGCATATAGCGGTCCACAATGCACTCAAACGCCATACACCGTTCCACGCCTTCGCTCATGCAACCTGTTCACGCAGTCTTTCGCAACGGAAAACGTATTTCTCCTCTGTCTCTCTCGCCGTCTCCGTAGCAGGCGCATGCGTGTCCGTGGGGGTGGGTCACTCTATGTCAGGGGAGCCCACGACCTCTGCTTCAGGCCGGTAGTTGGGTGTCTCCCTGTTATGCCTCTCCGTAAACGTCTAGGCCGGCTCTACCGGTCTACCTCCATCTCGGCGGCGGCATCAAGGCTTCGCATTCCGTTGGATGCCTCGGCAGCACGACGCCCTGCACTACCGTCAAAGACCCAAGGCCCAGCATCGTTACGCGGGGTAATAGGACCCTCGGTAGCGTTGACCAAGTGATTCCCGATAGGCGAAGGAGTGCGGGTATCTCGACCGCTACGAGGTACAGCAGCCTGTGCCATGCCCACTGCTGGGATTGGAACAGGTGGAATAGAAGTATGAGGCGCAACAGTTCTCGGCGCTTCTTCTGGAGCTTCGGCGACGGTTCGAGCGCGGTCCAATGCCACCGTGAAGTCCATAGCATCATCATCGGTGCCGATTTCAGGGAGTTGAGGTCTCGAGCTGACCACAGTCGCGGGGGCTGCCAAGGGTGCGGTCGGAACTGACACCGTCTCCTTGACTTCCTGCTTTTGTTGTTTTTGTTCAGGCTCCTCATCTTCCTCCATCTGCTCCCAATCTTCTTCAGGGTCCTCAATATCCGCTTCGAGATCTGCAGCCATGCGGCAGTTTGGACAGACGAAGATTGGGTATTGAGGGGAATTCAGTAGAGACCGGATGCACTTGAAGTGCCAGGTATGCGAGCAAGGCGCCACGAACAAGCACT
Organism: Colletotrichum phormii; assembly: GCF_030913505.1. Taxonomy (NCBI): domain Eukaryota; kingdom Fungi; phylum Ascomycota; class Sordariomycetes; order Glomerellales; family Glomerellaceae; genus Colletotrichum; species Colletotrichum phormii. The sequence goes on from NW_026851486.1 coordinate 183,137, forward strand.
GGCACGGCTAAAACTCAATTAGCTTGCTTGCCCTCAAGGAATGTTGGGGGGGGGGGGGGGGGGGTGCCGTTCATACGGCGGCTACATACCGCGATAGAGTTGAGACAAATTGAGCAGTCCTGTGTCGAGGAATTCGCCGAATTGGCTGCTGTCATGTTCCGCAACCGTTTGTGCGTCGCCATGCTGCATGATGTAAGCGCCAGTACGAATACAGTCGAAAAACGGCTTGACTTACTTGAAGGTGTTCAACTTGTTCTGCCAGCCTCTATTCAGCTCCAGCCTCATCTTCACGCAGCGGAAGATCATTTCTTCGCCACCTTTGAAGTCTATTCCGAGCTGCACAATGTCGCCATCGTTGACAGGGAAAGGCTTCGATTCCGTTCCCGGGGGACTCAGTCGAATGTGGTTGAGAAAGGTGCCGGAAGAGCTCTTGACGTCCTTGATGTACCATTTACCCTCGTCATACCAGAATTCGCAATGACGGCGACTGACGACTTTGCTCTTGAAACCAACGGGCGCGGCCGAAGGGGTGTTGTTAGGAATATTGGGCTGGTTATCTCGCTCTGAGTAGCGGCCGACCCTGATGATGTCGCCGTTCGAAGGCAGCGTCCTGGAGACTGGAGGGAAGGTCAGGCTGGGACGTGTCGCGCGGGGATCATAGTAGGCAGAAAATCGGATCGAAGGTAGATTTTCGGGCGCGGGGGAGGCTGCGGCCGGGGCATCGCCTGTCGTAGAGGCGCGTGCTCTCGTCATGTTTGCGGCTTCAGCGTCGTTGGTCGACTGCGGCTGCTGGTCAGATTGCTGCCGAATATGGCTGCTACTGCTGCCGCTGGCAATGACGTCGTCGAGAATGGAGGGGAGCGCATCCACTGGCGGGCGTTCAACAGCAGGCGAAGAGGGCGTGGTGGAGGCCTTGTTCGCGGAGGAAGTTGACGATGAGGGTGACTCCTGTAGTGAGGCGACGAGCGACAGATGGTTCAGATTGGTGTCGGCGTCGGAGCGACGAGGGGTTGAAGTAGGCGAATAGCTGAGAGAGCGCTGCAGACCGGGAGTTGGGCGACTAGAACCTGAACGACTGTGGTGGTTTTGATTTTGAGTTTGAGTTTGGGTCTGAGAGTGCGGGCTGGTGCCGGTGTTGTGGTGAAAGTGTGAGTGGGCGGCGGCGTGGGAGTGGGAGTTTGATGTTGGAGAGTTGGAGCCCTGGCTGCTGTGTTCTCGGGACAAAATATGATTTTGAGTGTAGCTGCGGAGATAACTGAGGCCTCGCAGGCGACTGGATCGTGTTGAGGGTGAAGCGGGATTGGTGACAGACGTCGGCACGGGGCCCACGGTCGGTGGCGATGCGACTGGTTGTGTAAACATTTGCGCCTCGTGGGGGAGGAGAGCCTGGGAGGGAACGGAGAATGGGTGGTGTTGTTAGGCTGGGACTGTTTTGGCTGGTGGGTGTAATAAGCAGTAGTGGCCGCCGCAGGGTTAGAATCCGTCTGGAAATCAGGCGGTAGTGTCGCAATGGTGCCGGCTCTCGACTCGTGGGTTTCGGCTGGCGGTCTGGCTGACTAGCTGGCTGAATCACTGGGCGTCGGCGGACTTGTCTGAGTGACCTATCTGCGTGTTGTTTTTTGCCTGTCCCTTGGAGAATGGGATTGTGGACTGCCTTGTTGGGGGTATCTCTTGGGGTGCAAGTAGAGAGCGAGGGTATCAAAGGCTGCGGGAAGAATGTGATGAAAGGGGTGAAATAATAAGAGAGAGAGAAGGGAGAGGGAGTGGGGGAAGAGCGGCTTGTGTTTGCTTGGAATGTCGCTGTTGGATCCTGTCTAGAAAGCAAGCTACAATGCTCTCTACTATTCTGTATTCTGATTTCCCGTCTGTCGAGGCGTGAAACTGTAAGGTCCGAGAGTGGAAGAGAGAGAGAGAGAGAGAAGATGAATGGTATTATGGGCCGAGAAAAGCAGATTACGTCCTGGATGAGGAAAAGGACCTGGGGAAGAGTGTTTTTTTAGTCTGGACGACTGCGGCAAGCCTTACAAAGTCGGACCTGGTGGAAAGTTGCAAGTGAAGGATGCTGAATGTCTGTGGTGCTCGGCTGGATTGGGGAAAGGGTCAGTCCCAGTTAGGTCAAGTGGCTAAAAGGAAGAGCCCGGACAGCCAGACGGACTAGGCGTGAAAGCAGTGCGCCGCGGCCGTGGACGGTGAGGTTGGACGAAAAAAAGGTACTTGCGGTGGTCCTGGATGAAAGTACCTTGGCAGGGCACGATGGGGGGCGGGAGACACGAGACGAGTAGTTTTAGGTGTATCCTGTAAGGTATTCACAGACTATACGGATAGAGTGCTTCGTACTGGGGCAGGAGGACCGTACCTTGGGTGGGACACAGCTAAAGAAGAGAGAGAATTGGTCTGGATGCTGGCGGCGATGAAGCAAGGGCCTCAGGGACAGGGCAGCTGGGCAGTGGAAATGGTAGGTACGCAGTATCCGTACTAACACTAACAGTAGTGGTCCAGGTCAGGTATCCGTACTTGGACGTAAAGACAACAAGTCGGGGTCCAGCCCAGTCGGTCAGGTTTTCGTTGGCGCGCGTGCCACTGTTTTTTTTCTCTTCCTCTGTGCTACTACTTGAAGGGTGAGGGGGGGCGTTTATGGGGATAATGACGACGTCTAGCAAGCAACAGCAAGAGACACACGACCAGGGCGAGGGACGTACTCCGTATTGGTGTGGCAGTTGCCGTACGGTAGGGTTTGAGCCTGGAGATGTGCGTGTGTTCTCGTCTTTCTGGGCCGGGAATGGCAGGGGACGTTATTGTTGCGGCGTTGCCTTTGGTTTAGGGCCGGACAGAACTGAAAAGACCGGCTGGAGGAGTGAGGGGACGTAAAGGCGAACCAGGGCCAGGGGTGCAACAGACAGGATGCGCCTGGATATGCTTGCTGCAAGCGTGTGGGTTGTTGGCCGGGATATCCAGTGGATGCGGACGGGTACGAAGTAGTAAGGGTACGCTATTATTCGTGCCGACGAATACAGATGGACGTCGGTGTGGCACACCATTGCTCATGGGAGGAAATGCCGTGACCGACGACGTCGATGATGTCTAATGATGATACAGCGATGAGGCTTGCGTTGCTGCCAGTTAATGACCCGGTGTCTCTCTCCCGCCGGTCGATGGGTGAAGACCTGGAACAGATCAACGCTGCTACCGGAGGGATGGGTATCGAAAGAACCGTCTCGGATTCTGCATGCGCCTTGAGGTGGGCAGTCAAGTCAGTGAAGAGATGCGCGGCTGCCATGTACAGAATAGTTAGAAAGAAGCAACGAGAACGGCGGAGCACAGACACATGGCAGGGTCATTTGGGTTGGGGGTCTCAGTGTCAAGCCAGCGGCAGCCAGCTCCGGGAAGCTGGATCAAAGCTGGATCAGACTCCCGTCCCGTCATCGGAGAAGAACAAGATGGCCGGAGAAGATACACCGGATGCGTCGCCAGTCATCTGGAGGGTTGAGTTGAAGTAGACGTTGAACGCAAAAGAAGCTCAAAAACAGACATTTACCTTAGACTTGGGTGGGATGATGTGAGGTGAGGTAAGGTGAGGGAGGTACCTTCTAGGTAAAGCTTTGAGTGGAAGAGACGGAAGGAAGATTAACGAAGCATCGGAGATACAACGGCCCCATCGGCGAAGGGCGGCGGAAAGATCTGGGAATCTGAGATGAAGTGGTGGAAAGTCCGCCCAAGCGCACCTGCCTTACCTTGCCTTCACAACGCACTCGCACCTTCTTCATCCCAAGTTGCATTTTGGCTTTCTCGATCGTCAACCACTGGGACCACTCAGAGTTGGACAAGGCAGGTGCTCTGTCTCGCCTTCTTTCCGCGGAAGCACGGGGCTGCAACACGAGACGAGAGACACTTTGGCACTCAATGGAAGGTGCTAGGCAAGATACCTCAAGTATTAAGTCAATGGAAGGCAGGAGCACGGGACCGAGAAGGTATCTGCATCTGCGAGATGGCCTATGCTTCAGATCCCGGGACGTGAGGCAGGCACGATCATCTCAAAAGGGCATCGGCGACCAGAGTGCACAGGTTGGCACCAGCCAGGATGTATCACCACCTGCAATGCCTCTCCCCATTCTCTGTGTAAGGTACCTCATCACTGCTCATCAAGGCCAGGGCATCTCACTATCTTTGCTCTGAGCTTGTCATCATTTATGGATACCTCAATGCAAGGCAAACACAATGGCAAAATGGCATTTAATATAATGCTAGCACTGCTAGGTGACAAGAGCTAAAGGAATAAGTAAAAAAGGGGGCCGGCAACGTCCGAGCAGTTATTAAGACCGCATTACGACACCTTCCCGCAATGCTCCATGAACATGATCCATCGTGACTTGTACCTGCCTTGGTCGAATGCGACGGCGACTCCCGCCCAGTGCGCCTGCCTCCTTACACATTAGAGGTCTTTCCAAGTTTTCCCATCAGATGTAGACATCGGCAGCGGAAAGAACGCGCCATGTTATTTCCGGCCCTCCCGTCGCCTACCATCATCTCTCCACCAAAAAGAGGGAATGAAAACATTGTTTCCATGAACACCATGTCGGTGTCCATCAGCCTTGGAATAACGACACAACAGGGCAGGCACCAGCCTCCTGAACCGCAAAAAAAACTGGACATGACAAGATCAGCTCACTTCTTCACCTCGCTCCTACGAAGTCCACGCATTCCTCGCGGCCTAACCTACGGATATCTCCCCCACCCCCACCCATGGAAGTTAACTGCTGTCTAACTCTACCGATACCTCATAATCCACTTTGCCCACTTCTTTAAACCCCCCGCCCACGGCACCACTGCACCGCTGTCACGGACGGGAATGATTTGACATGCAGCCGACCAGCATATCGCCGGCCGATTCGCTGGTTCTCTCTGCAGTCTGCATCTGCGTCCGCAGAGTCTCGACTGACCTCTGTGCCTCTCCACCAAGAGCGCCGCGTGAGTGGTTTGAGGCCCTTTGGTCTCCCCGTCGCCCTCAAACCTCCAGGCTTTCCATGGTTAGATACGCCGCACGCGAGAGATAATGGCGAACCATACTCTCAGGGGGCTGTTCGCGCTAACGCAATCACCAGATTAGCGTCCATCCAGCTCCCTAGCTCCCTGAATAGACCCTTCGAAGTTCGACCCTCCGCTGAGGGTTGCGTCCGAAGAGTCGAAGACCATCGACTTTCCCATGCACCCACCACCCAGGTTGCCTTACCTAACCGAGAAGATCAAGGTACTTTGCCCAAAGTTCCTCTCTCGCCCGCGATCAATGGGAGGGAACCTCAGGCCCACCGACTAGCACCGAGGCGTGTGACCGAGGACCCCCGCCTGGGCCGCCATCGTGATTGGGTCCAGGAAATCTCTCCCCGCCGGAAGTCCATCAGAAGGCTGGGAATCCCACCTCGACTTTGTGGCGCCCTCATGCACAAGGCACAAGGATCTTACTGTACCCAAGAGTCAAGGCAAATCACCACTTTCACGACACCATGGCTCCCTGCCTGTCTTGAATGGTCGTTTCATCACAGACTCTCTCCAACATGGATGAAAGCTGAATGACGATGTGGGAGTCAAACCTGCCATACTCAGGAATGCGGTCCCTCTACCCCCTCTGCCACTGACTCGTCCTGTCCGTCATCCGCTGTCCCGAGCCTCATCCGACTCACCACCACAACGCTTGCGACACTGCGAAAACAAAAGCAAACTCTAGGACATGGACATTCCGTTCCGCCTTACCTCTCAAGAACAGATGTCAACCGTCTTGGCGGAACTAGAACCACAATTAAGAAATTTTCTAGAAGGCCGAGAGCTCATCAGAAACGCGGATCCGAACCCGATACTGCTTGCTGAACCAACGAGCGAATTTCCGCTTGTCGCCTCGCCTTGCCTCGCCGCCTTGAGTCGGCCTCCTCCTTGTCACGAGAAGCAATTGCCAAGACCTCCCACTGGCGGCACACGCCTCAGCTCATGCACCCTCCGATTCTTCTCCGGGGCCGAGCCCGCTGTGGACCCCAACTCCGTCCGTCTTTGCCTACAGCTCGAACACAGCGGATGGTCCAAAGAATTCGGCCAAATGCTACTCAGAATTGTTTCTCCTTGCCCTCCATCACCAGCGACTAGGGCGTCACAGAACAAAACTTACTATTCAATGTCAGCCACCCACAGGCATCCGCGGAAACCATCTCTGCGTAAAGATGAACCTGCTTCAACCGATTTGTGCTCATGCTTTGTCGCTCCCGAACAAACATGTTCAGAAACCCCTTTTGCGCATAGCAAGGCATATCGGACCGTCGTCGCCCCCATGCGCAGTCAATCCTCCGAGATGGTGTCCCCCAGAACTTACCTGATTCATGAAGACCTCCCGCCAGAGCCGCCCTAGGTTCAACCTGGAACCTCGCTCTCTGCATTGCTCCCTTGTGTCCCATCTGAGACCACGGCCCCCGGTGCTCCTCGCTTTGTTCTACCTATGCAATCTCACTGCCAAAAGGGGCGTTTGTTCCTGGGCCAAGATCCAATTGTTTGCCCCTCGACAAACTGACATTCAAAGGCAAACAGCATCAAACCCGATCCGCAGCGCTATCTTAGCTCACGAGCACCCGTCTTCGAACCCTGGAGCCCGTGTCGGCGCGGCGGCGTGCCCGTCTCCCGTGGTTCGCCCACGTGTAGATCGATCTATCACGCGACCTCTTCGTGCCCTCTCTTCACTCAATCTTGCAAAACGTGACAGGTAAGTTGGACTCACTAAAGGTCTCAAGACTCCCAGCTGTGTTAGACATCTGCCAAGCGAAGCTGTATCCGGAAGCAATCGTCAAAGAATAAACGCAAGCCCGTCAGACAGCTGGACGATCCGGCACATCTAGCACACTAGGACTTGGCATGGCCTGAGTTTTCCCTTTGGCATAATCGGCTGTGAAGAGTTCGACAAAGCTAGAAACCACGTTACGCGCACGCACATCCTGGCCCGGGGGAAATCCTAGTTCCCGACCAGCTGGTGGGCAAGCTTACCCCGGATCGACGACGGCACCAATTCCCATTTGTACATCGCCTCAAACGTAAACCTTCAAGGAAGACCTCTCATCTTCGACAGCAGCCGCGGAGCATCACCTTAATTCTGCTCAGATTACGTATGTTAATAAGGGAGATTAAACCACCGACGACGACCCCTTTTAACCCTGACACCCCCGCCCCCTCTCCTTCGTCTGATCTCATCATCCTTCGTCCTCGAATAAAGCGTCAAATGCTTCGCCTACCTCGCCTTCGCAAAAAAAAAAAAAACAATCGCCAGCCTCACTTCTTGAAAACCGCGGCTCCGAGCTTCTCAATCTCCCGCCCCTCCTGCGTTCCCCGTCCCGCCGCCTCGAGGAGCCTACCCCACGCCTCGGCGTCCTTGAGCTTGACCGCCTCCTCCGCCGCCTTGACCCGCATCCCGCACTTCTCGTACATGGTAATCGTCGTTCCCGGTTCCAGGCCCGTGCACTTTGGCACAAAGACCGCCGCCAGCCGCGGGTTGCCCGCTTGCAGCGTGAGGTTGTAAAACGGCTGCGCTCGGAGGTTAGCTTATTTCCTTTCCTTCGTCCGATTTACAGTAGAGTGTAATTCCGACGTGTCACGGAGGACAGCGGGATGCCGAACACGCGGGTTTTTTCATGGTTTTGTGACAGTGTGTAGTAGATTGTAGTATGTGAAGAAAAAGAAAAGCTTACCTCCCACCCAATCGGGCTTTTCCTCGTCTTTGCGAGCTCTTCAATCTCGGCCCAGTCTCGCTTTGCAACGAGAGCGCGTAGTCTATTGCAAGGAAGAAGGTAGGGGTTAGCAGCTGTATAATGCCTCCCCGTCTTGGCAAGGGGATAGAGAGGGGTAGCCGAGTACACAAGAAACCGAGGAAGACAAGAGCACGAGAAACAGAATTCACTAACCTAAGCCACCAAGCAACCTTCTCCGGCACCTTGAACTCGCTCTGGATCTTTGTCGCACGCTTGTGGTACCCCAGCCGGATAAGCTTAAACATGGTCTCGTTGACGCTGAGCCCCGTAAAGGTATCGGTGAGGTCGCGGTCAAACGCCTCTTGCATCTTGAGCAGCGTCTGCGCCTCCTTGAGAGCGTGCACCTCGAACGACGCCTCGCGGGAGTCGGAGAGCAGCTTCGCGGCGAGGGCGAGCTTGTCCGATGCCGTGCGCGCGTCGGCCTGGGCGAGGGACTCGCGGATGAAGACGCTTGCGCCGTCGACGCGGCGGTCGTCTTGGTAGTACAGGTCCTTTAGGAGTGCGTTGTCGCCCTCGCGCGCGGCCGAGGACTCTACGAGCGCGGTGGCCGCGGGGCGGGCGTTGATGGTGCGGAAAAAGGCTGCGAGGGGGAGCTTCTTCTTGAGCTGGAGGAGGACGGTGTACATTAGGTCCGTGTCGCCGCTCTCGATGGCCTTGTCGAGGGCGAGCTCGTCTTCTTCCATGCTGAGGAGGAGGGGTACCTGGCGGCCGCCGCGGGGTTCGTGGTTGAGGAGCTCGGTGGCGAGGCGGCCTCGGCCTTCGTCGTAGGCTGCGCAGGCGATTTCTTCAAAGGAGATGCCTGGTTTGCCTGAGAGGCGCTCGACGACGAGGCGGCATATCGTGTCGTCGTCTTCGGTGCCGGAGCGGACTTTGGCAGAGGCCCAGTGGACGTAGATGCGGTCTGTGGGGAGGCGGAGGTAGCCTGCGATTTTGAGGGCGAGGAGGTACTCGTGCCGGTTGATGAGCCTCTTGAGCACACCTTCGGGGGTGAGGCGCTGGTACTGGTCAAAGGACAGGGGCAGGCCGACCTCGAAGAAGCGGACGGCGTTGAGGACGCGGAGGATCTCGCACATGTCGACGAACTCGTCGCTGTTGTAGATGTCGAGGACGGACTTGCCAAAGGAGGCGGCCTTGAGGAGCTGCTTCTGCCAGTGGACGCTGAATTCGCGGCCGGCGGCGTTGACGCACGTGTCGACGGCCTCGGTGAGGTTGGCGCGGATGAGCTGGATGTAGTCATCTGCTTTTGGGGACTGGAGCTCGAGCTGGCCGACGGCGTCGAGGAGGATGGAGGCCGCGGAGGACTCTGCGCGGGTGCCGAAGACGTCTTCTGTGGCGTGGGGGACGCGTTCGAGGAAGTCGCAAACGTCGTTTGTGATGAGTCTTGCGCCGTCGTGCTCTAGATGGTCTTGTTAGATGATGTTTGAACACTGAGGGAGTTGTTCATGAGGTGAACGTACCAGAAATGACGTGAACCCGTCCATCGTAGAAGAATTCGGCCGTCGCGCTGTCGGGCCCGATGATGTGCACCTCGTCCTCCCACGCAATCAGCGCATCGGAACCGCACCATTCCACATACTTTGGCGGGATCCTTGACTGCGAGTCGTGCTCCACCAACCGCTCCTGAAAATCGCTCGATATAACATGCGCCTTGCCCGTCTTGGTATACAACACAATCAGCCTCCCGTCAGGCGAGACGCTGATGTGGCTAAACGGCCCGATATCGAGGAACCGATCCTCGCACTCGGCCGCGTCGGCAACGTAGACGGTCTCCCCGATACTCAGCAGCACCTCGACAGACCGTGAGAGCGTGTGGTCGGGCGAGACGACGGCCCACGCGTGGATCTCGCCCTGGTCTTCCGGCGGCGCGGCGAGGACCTTGGGTCGGGGCTCCGCGTACGACGTGACGGAGACAAGCGCGTTGCCCCCGAGCAGGGCGACCATACCCGTCTCGTAGAACCGGCACCCGACGACGCCGATCTCGTCTGCGCCGTTGCCGAGCGAGAACTGCGTGAACTCGCCCTGGAGATCATACACCCTCACCGTGCCGTCCGCCGTGACGACGAGTAACTTCTCCTCGCCGCCCTGTACACTCGCCCATCCTAGCCCCTTGATCGTGCCGGAGCCCTGGTCCCATGGAATCCTGCGGAGGAGTTTGCCGGCGTACGAGTAAATGTCGATACCGGGTTTATTGCTGGAGGCTGCCCCTGTACTAGTCTTGCTGGTGGCGGCGCGAACGGCCTGGATCTTGGTGTCGTCGCGCAGGAGAGCGAGGGCGCCGCCGTAGGGCGCACCGGCGACGATGTAGTTGTCGAGGTCGAGGTCTTGGTCGAATACCTCGGTGTAGAGCTGGACTTTACGGTACCATTTTTCGCCGATGTTCTCCCATCCTGCCGCAGGGTGAGACGCTTCCATCATGTCATTTTCCTCATTCGCCCGGGCCTTGTCCAACAGATATCGTGAGCCTATTTTCTTATCACACGTGGACTTTGAGTTTGAAACAGTTTGGAGATTTGGATATGTGAGCTTGCGATGATGTTGAGGTCCTGGTTCTGATGTTGATTTGAGACCGAGGTATGAGATGAGTGAGAAGTGAGGTTGAAGGTATGAGCTTCCACCCAAGCTCTCAATGAGCTAGAGGTACGGTACCCCAGGCACCCAGGTCGAATGGAGCTTGCGCCAAGAATCACAGGGGAGCAGCCTCAATTCACCGCTGGGACCGGCTAATCACCGGCTTCAAGGAGCTGCGTCACTTCCCCATGGCAGGCAGGCGATAGGAACCCCACCAAAACTGTAGTGCGCCGATAAGACAAAGAGACCCCAGCTCACCCTTGGACACCGGGCCCAGGGCAGGTGACGGACTGCCTGCGGACAACCATGCGCTGCGACCGCGAAGGAGCCTGGTCGTTCGTGTCTGGAATGCAAAACGCATGCGCCATTCCGCCAACATAACTCGACCAAGAAAGGCATACCTACAAGAGCTATTTCCGTCATTGTTCCCAGATTCAGCTTCTGTATCGAATCCATGGGGGATTGCAAACAGCTACTCAGATAAATGTAACCCCCGATACAGCAAACAACCCCCAGCTCTCCCCTTCGCCCCCACCAAAATTCGCCCATCATGGCCGACTGGCGCTCCGAATACCTAGCCTCCATCCGGGAGCAAGAGAAGAACAACCCCGTAAACCTCGAAATCGTACAGCTCTGTAAGACCCCCAGGCCCTGAAGCTCCTCTTCCGAGTCTCCAAGACTAGCAAACTGAACCTACCACCTTGTCCACTACTAGGTTCCCAGCTCTCCGACCACGTAGCAGCCCTCGAAGCCGAAAACCAAGTCCTCAAATCCAAGACCACGCCCGAAAAGAAGAGCAAGACCACAGCCTCCGAGAAGTCCAACAACATACTCCCTCCCCCTTCTTCAACAACAGAAACAACAAGCTCCTCCAACCCGACCATCGCGCAGCTCCAGCTCCAACTCGCCGAGGCCCTCCGCTCAAACGGCACCCTCAAAGATCGAGCCAAGCAAGCCGAGGACGAGGCCCAGACGCTACGAAGCAAACACAAGGAAGACGCGAGAAAAGTACGCAGCCTGACGGCGGAGAATACCGCCCTCACAACTAAACTACGAGATCGGGAACACGAGCTGCGGGAGAAGCGCAAGCTGGTCGAGGTAAATAGTGCAAAGCCATACCACGGCGCTTACCTGATCTTGCGAATACGGGGGAAAACTTGACAAAACGGTGGTGGCCTGGGATGAAAGAGCTGACTCGCGTGTCGTCCACAGAACGTACAAGACGAGATGATTACGATGAACCTGCAAATGTCCATGGCCGAGCAAGAGCGGGACAAGGTCAAGAAGGAGAACAAGGAGCTCGTCGATCGGTGGATGAAGAGAATGGCCCAGGAGGCCGATGCCATGAATCTCGCAAACGAGCGCTGATGATGCGGTCTATTTCGTGTATAGCCTCCCCTCCGCATACGCCACGCCACGCTTCTCTCTCCTTTTCTCTCTGTCTCGATGGCTGTCTGCCCGGCTGACATGCTCTATGGGGAGTTGTAAAAATTTCTACAGGTAAATGAACTAAACGCTGATTCCTCTCCTATGCCAGTATTCCATTTTTTCTTCTTTCCTTGGTCTTTCCATGCTCAATGTATAACACACATTGTAGCTACTGCACAAGTCCCGTGGGACATCATGCGGCGTAACGACGGATGCTGATGGAATGAACAGCCGCCTACTTCCTCGTCGATATGCAATAGTTGCCGCCAGCGTTGGTCCAGCTGACATAGTTACCATCTGGTCCGCCCTCAGGATAGGTCAGATGCTCGACCTCCAAGATGTTGCTCGCAATGTCGTTAGCGTTGCGCGTTCCCTGGTCGTTGACGAACGACTTGAGCGACACAATCTTGCAGCCTTGCTTGAGATCGAGGAACATGTTGACCAGCTCAGCGTTGAGCTGCGGAGTGAAGGCTTGGTTGTTGACAAGGACGACGTCGGCGCGCTTCATGGCTTCGTGGATGCGGGTACACTTAGTGAAGTCGCCTCGCTCGAGGTTGACTCGGCCGGGCAGCAGACCCCACATCTTGCAGCGGGCGCCAAACTCCTTCTCCTGCGCTTCGGCAAAGTCGCACGGGTTCTCCATCATTTCGCAGCCCCAGCTCTCGCAGCCGATCTCGAGCGCGGCCTGGAACACCACGTTGCCCACGCCAGAGCCGAGATCGACAAAGACTTGGTCTGACGTCATTCGGGTCTTTTCCTGTAGGATATCGGAGATGAGCCTGTACGCTAGTTCGCCGTAGACATTGTCGGTGCCGTTTTTATACTGTTTCAACTTTTCCACGTCTGGTGATACTGTGCGGTCGTACACCTGGGTAAGGATGAACTCGACCAAATCCCTGGGCAGCCCGTGTATCTTGTCCAGATTCTTGCGTATTGTGCCGTCCGCCGCAAGAGTGCGAATTCTCCTGTTCGCATCGTTGAGCGCCGACACGAAACCGTGGAAGTCGTTTGTGTTTGATGCCTTTCTGAGCCGCCGTATGAAGCCGTTTTGCTGCTCTGTGAACTCTTCGGCCTGCTCTTCGGTGAGGTATACGTTGGCGACAAAACCGACTACCGTTTTGATGTCCTCAATCGCGTTGATGATGCCCTTGTCGTTAATAAGCTCGTACCTAGTGAGGGGTTAGCGATACCGTTACCATAGTCGCAACTTGACATCGAAACCTACTCTTCCGCCCCGTAATTGCTCGGGTATTGCAGTCGCACTCTGACATTGTCATCTGCTGTCGCACCGAGCGAGCGCGTGGCCTTGGGACACTTCTTGAGGTTGGAGATTTGTGCGGCGTGAATCAGCCGACTGAGAGGTTTCGCATTGTCCTTGAATGCGCTCGACCGAGTCAACAAGCGCTGGGTGTCTACAAACTGCCCATCCTGCGTGCGCTGCCGCTTGCTAGGCTCATGCTTCAGGAACTCTTCGTAGTTGTCGTCGCCGTCAGAGTCGTTATCGAATTTGGGCTGCGACGGCCCCGCGCTGCCGACCTTGCGCTTGCGCTCGCTGCGCTTCTCGTCCGAGGAGGAGGAAGGGTAGGGCGAGGCGCTCTGCTTGCGGAAGAGAAGGGATTTGGCGTTGGGCTTTGGCGATGCGCGCGGGGAGGCTTTGGCGGAGGATGTGGAGGATGTCGCGTGGGCGAGCCTTGGGCGCGGCTTCGGGGCGGCGGCTACTTTCTCGACGCGGATTGCTGCCGGCTTGGTGTTGAACTTGTTCTTCCCACCAAGGATCGGCATGATGGGCGGCGAGGGCAACCGTCAAAGGTCGGGTTGGACGGGAGGAGGGGGGGGGAGGTGGGCGTTGCGCGCGTGACTCGTTCAAGTGTCGAGGTTCTCTATAGCTTTTAGGCTGTCGCTGGTCGGGTGGGGCGGGTTTCCGTGGGCGTGAATGAATGGGATTTATTGAATGAAGTCAATAGGTATTGTATAGCGAATGGTGAAAGAATGAGTGTGTCGTCAGCAGGACTTTTCGCTTCGTGACATGGGTTGTCTCAGTTGCGCGACGGAAAGACGTGGTCGGAGGAGGAGGGGGGGTGGAGGGTCGGAGGAACGGGACGGAGGGAGAAGAAGTGAGGTTTGGAGTGAGACGAGACGGGACACGAGGCGATTTTTCGGAAGAGGACGTGGAAATAGGGCCGGGACGTGACTGGGAAAAAAAATGGAGTGGGCCTGCCTGACCAGTGACCCAGGACCCCGAAAGTTGAAATTCCCCGGCCCAAGGGGGGCGGAAAGAACGGGCAGGAAACAACTTCAGCATCCGGACAGCCCACCGAGGATTTGTGATGACTAAGACGACAGAGAACCAGTTTACTGGGAAGTGCCCAGACGGCAAGTGTGCGCAGGCAACCCAAAGTCAGGCCAGGCAGGTGCAGGCGAACCAGACAGCCAGATTGCCCAAACTGGTGTTCCCCCCAGTGCCTTAGTTAAGGTAGGCATGCGCGCATGTTCAATCCCCCCAATTCTACTCTTTGCGCCTCATAGGCTTCAGCGGCACAGCGCATACAGTTCGCCTCGATGCAACCTTGAAGCATCCCGTCGCAGAAGGGGCAGCTAAACTCCCCAACCCAGAACGTAGGTGCTCCAGTTCGCCCTGCACCTTCCTCCGTGCCGTCAGTCTGGTTTGGTCGAACCCCACTTTCAGGGATCCACTGCGGATGCCGCGTCAGCCGACCTCGACGTGCAGGACCTCTCAAGTTAGACGAGTCTGATTGGCTGCCTGTCGGGGGAACACTTCCCGGGCCGCTGCTCCCCAAAGCTCTCAAGTTTAGGTCAAGAGGTCACAGCGTGGCTGTCATCCAGTGTCACATTTTCCAGGTTCTTTGTTGTCATTTTCCGCTTTCGGGAAGCCGTTGGGTGCATCGCCAAAGTCTCACGTTTAAGCTTGTCTCAAAGTGACATTCACGAAGCAAGGAGTGTGTGTGTGGCATCTTTGACGTCATTAGTCATCGTCGCTTAAGCACCGCGTCTACCTTAGATTAAGGTAATTGTTTAATTCAAAGTATGGACCATAGCTCTCCCTTTATTTACCATTCAAATTGTTCTCGTTATAAGCCACCTGAATAACTTAAGCAACGTGAATCCGTTCTCGCCTCACCGAGGTGGTGATAGAGTACACTAAGAGATTTTGACTCAGCCTGCGAGGTTGATTTCTAGGAATGGAGAACTTCTACAAACCATACTTGGCAGCTAAAAGAGAAATAATTCGTGCGAAAGGAAGTAAAAGCCTGATAAGTGAAGCTGCCAAAGTCTTTCAGCTTGAGTTTCAAGTACAAATTGACAGCTCGCAGATTGGTCTCATATTGCAGCTTGCCATGGTGTCAAGTTGGGGTGCTGACGCAGGGTGGAAGCTCTCAGAGGCCAACTGCAGTTAGGGGTAGAATGATGAATTACTGAAATCTGCTCCTCCCTCGACGTGTACTCCCTGCGCTGTATATATATCTGAGCTGCTCCTTTGTTGCTTGGACTCCTTACTACCTCTAACTAGCCCCTATCCGGGAGGGCTCTGACACATGGCCACCTATGACTAACACGAGCCTAGAACGCGGCACAATATGTACAGTCACGCCCTCACAGTATCCCTCATTGCCGTATCAGATCGATGTGTAGGTAGTCGCTACTTTAGCATTGGTTCCCACCGCGAATTCCACAGATGCTTGCGCAGTTGACCTCATTGGCGTATCCCGAGACGCAATCACAGTCTCCGGTGTTGACGCAATGATCAGTCTATGGCAGTTCTCATGTCGATAGAGTTGTTCTGGATGATAAATTGCGATGTTTCTCGCATCGGGAACCGATCTTCTTTGCTTCATAGCCTTGGTATCCCTCGCTTTTGATCATTAGCTCTTCTCCTGCATACAACAAAAATGCTGCCCAAAATGGCCAAACTATTCCTCCTTTCGGGCCTTACACATACCTTGCTATGTCTTGCACAACCCTCAGCCGGATCGCCATCCATAGTAGGTAATTTTCTCGAGAAGGCGAAGCTCATGATGATGCTGACTGAGCCTCCAGTACGAGGTCATCGACGCTGTGCTTCCAGGAAAAGTAGCCTTCCCGGACACGGCAACGTATAAGTCATCAAGTGTTTACTGGTCGGGGAGGCAAAACCTGGAGCCTTCATGCATTTTTCTTCCAGCTTGCTCCGAGGATGTTTCAAAGACCATTAGGCTTGTCACCAAGAACAACAGCCCCTTCACCATTAGGAGTGGAGGGCAAACCGCATTCGACAGAGGATCTAACATTCAGGATGGGGTCGTCATCAACATGACATCGATGAACGGCATCCAAGTCTCACCCGATCGATCTACTGTCTCTGTCGGACCTGGTGCTCGGTGGATCAATGTCACCAACGCCGTAACGCCCCATGGAATCGCGGTCGTTGGCGGTCGCAGCCCAATGGTCGGCCTTTCAGGGTTCCTACTTGGCGGTGGCATGTCGTTCCTCACCGGCAGGCGGGGAATGGGCTGCGACAACGTTCAGGACTACGAGGGCGTGCTCGTGTCCGGCGAAATCGTCAACGCGAACCCATCGGAGAATCAAGACCATATCGTGTCAGTGCCTACGGCTGGGAGCGACGCAGCCCTCGACGACATGATCGATGTTAGGACAAACCAGATTATCAAGGACTTGGACGCTATGGCTCAAAAACAAGGATTTGGGAATGGCTTTGAGTATATGAACTATTCTGGGAAGCTACAAAATGTCATTGAAAGCTATGGCAAGGTCAATCAAGACAAGCTTCGGGCAGTCGCTGCCAAGTATGACCCGAACGGGTCGTTGCGGAAGCTCTGGACAGGTTACTTCAAACCTTGAGGCTAGCTAGCAATCTCTCAAAGGATGCTTCATGTTCACGAGGAATCTCATCGTCCATACCAAGACCTCATCCTAGGACTACGCCGGGGCGAGGAGGAGTTCTGCAATTCGGCCAATCATGTATTATTAAGCTTATAGACATTGTACTTTCAGCTACTCGCACGAGGAACAATCCTGCGGAAGTGGTGATACTGTCCGAGCGCCAAATAATCTCCAACTAATCTCCATCTTGTCTGAGCACAAGCATAGAAAGAAATACCAAGAAACATGCTGCCCGAGTCCTGGTCACTGTTTGAAAGAAAATAATTGTATACTGCTATGCCAGAAACAGATCCGAGCGCCTCCCCTCTTCATAAGGCTTCATGATCGCGTATCCAGAAGAATGAGATAATGTACTAAGCTAAAACCAGGCATGTGTGCAAGAGGATTCCTGGAACTTTGTAACTTAAACAGTGAAACGAATGAAGACAAATCATAAATAACATGACAGAAGATACATGTGAAAAACCCTTGATATCAACAGAAGACAATACAGAAAGCCCTTTAGACGCCATCAAAGAGTGGGCTACTCAATTTCCGTCAACTTCCAATGCCAAACAACATACCGCGGATGAAAGTGAGGAAACTCAACCGCCTCCCCCCACGTATGCTCCGTCTCAAACTTTACCTCGCGATGCTCCTCACACCGAAAAGCGGCATCAAAAACGCCCACATCCGACGGGTCCTGCGGATGATTCGGGAGAGACGTATCGTCCGCATGCATCAGCTCCACAACGACGCTCGTATGAGCCATCAACCTATCAAACACATCCTTGACGTGCGAAAAGGCGAAGTTCGTCGTTGGTTTGCCCCAAAGGACTCTGAACCAGAGAGAATGCCGCCCGTGGTGTCCAGCCGCGTGCTGGACCATATCGTAGAGCTCTCCCATGCGCACACCGTTGCATGGTGTTTGCGTCTCGGCGGCATTCGAGGAGAAGGATGAGGGCGGCTGCTGGATCAGAGAACTCGCAACCTTTTGCGCTTCCAGCAAGAGATTACAGACGTCGAAGCGCATATATCCCAACGACGGCGGCGGTGGCTGCGAGACAAGCATGCGGCGCCAAGTTGCGCCGCGGCGCGTGAATCGCGTCCTGGCCTCGTCTTGATATCTTGCTGCTTCGTCGTCGAGCTCGGCCGGTTTGATTTGGCTCCATCCGCCCCAGTACTCCTGCACCGTCTGGATCGGTTCCGGGCTTTTTGACCAAGGGAGCTCGTAGAAAGAATTCGCCCGGCGCTGGCACGAGTACGTCGGTCCAAAGTCGAAGAAGCATTTGTCAAATTTCTCTGCTAGGAGGGGGTTGATGAGGCGGTCACCGGTCGTGTGGGATGGCATGGCACCTTGATCCGGTATGCTGGAGAAGTCACCGTCCTCGAGGCCGTGGATCACTGCCCGTGAGATATCCACAGAGACTGGTTTGAAGAATAATGCCTGCTGGACGGCTGTTGATCCGTCCATGAAGGCTTTCCATGTCTTGCTCACCCGCGACGCTGAGACCAGGAGCGTTCTCATGTCGACTTGCACTAATATGGACTCCAGGAGCTCCGGGATGGCGAGGACCGCCTCCACGGCGCGGGGGGACTGAGTTTTTGACATGGTGTCTCTCCTTTTCTTCTCTTTTCTTCTTCACAAAACTCGGGATGAACTGGTGAAGAAATGCACGCTAGGTGAGTATGATGTAGGTGAGGAGAATAGCGCTTGGCTACTTGCCGGCTCGCGCGGGGTTGTCACTCTCGAGCCTCCCCTCGTCGCCGCGGGTAAGAAGAACCGTGTAAATCAATTGGAGATGATGACTAAGCTTCAGTCGACGACATCTGGTGATGCATGTGATCCCGCATTGGAGGACGTTGGGCTTAGGACTAACCCATCTCACCAAGCTAGCGTACCACTCAGCTGGGAAATTTCTTTGTCGTTTTCGAAGCAATCTCGATTCCTGAACTTTACGTATGTACCTACAGGTCTATTGAGTGCGGAAGAGCCATGTGGTACACCTGTCGCATCTGAAAAGGTACCGAGAATCGCAGAGATGGAATACCTGTTGGTATTCCTTTCACAGGGAATTTGGTTCGAACCGTAGGGTCCTGGGGGTGACGAAGTATCAATATCTCTGTATTGATTGATTCTGCGTAAGGAGTAGAAGGGAGATTCCAACCGGAGGTTGGGTGGGTAGTCGAGGTCTAAGTGTACCCCCTCGAGGTGGCCCATGCTCTGCCCCTACTCGCGGCCGAATTGGACTTCCAATCCGACAATACCAAAAGATTAGATACTTTGTGAGTGTCCGACATGCTTATGCCTGTCGTCTTAACCCATGAATTCCATGAAGCGTGGCTCTAGGAAAGTTTGCGACACATTGTGATTGCCGAATCATTGATTGATCTCGGGAGCTTGACTCCTTGGGAGTAATTAAAATTGCAGTGAAGCAGAAAGTTCTTTTCTTCACTTCTCCCCTCCAGCATTGAGATAATGGCTAAAAAGATGGAAATAGAACGCGGCAATTCCTCGAGTACCTTATGAGGCACTTCTGCAGCGAGTAGTATCATATTGCTTTGACGACTGAGTTAGACATCACCTAGTAGGTATCGTGAACTTTCTTCCCCTTTGACACTACTAGAGATGGTGCAGTAAAGGACTTTTGCGCAAAATTTGCCAGCTTTCATCCCAGAGCCAAGCTTTAATACCAGTTGCTTCTCTTCACTTCTGCTTCTTCTCCCAAGACTGTGCCCTGGTCGGTCTTCTCGAGCTATGATCGACAAGTTATCAGATCACGCAATCTTCGAGTCATCCTCTTTCCTTTAGCTTTCTCTTCCAAGTTCCACCCACGGCCCATATCTCCATTCTGTAACACCAGATGGACATCATATTTTCGTCCTCATCGGGCCATTATGGTTGCGCTGGTGACAAATAAACAGGGAGGCTAGACAAGATTGCTGTGCAAACATGGTACTTCTCCCAGCGTTCGTGGTCCCAAAACACGTACGCTCGCTCTCTGGGGCCTCTGAGTTCGGTTTCCATCAGAGCACGAGAGCTGATGTAGTATAGCCCCTTTCGCGGCCCTTCATCAGCGTCGGTATCCGCCAAGTTAGGCCCTCGCAACGATGCACCTAGTTTTGTGTCATATTGAGTCTTGCCCCTCTCAACATGATACAACCGCAGTTCTATGAGCAAATGGGGTTGGGAGTCATGATTCTCCACCTGTAGAAGATTCCTCCTATCGACGTATGGCACCTGTTCGATATTGCGAAGGTATTTCAAGCCCTTGAAAAGCTATGTGTTGGAACAGCAAAGGCTGATAAGGAGTAATAGGCAGGTACCATGGGCTGGCTGGCACCTGCCCTGGGCGAAGTGGGACAACTGGCTTAGTCATCACGGCCGGATAAAGGTGGGGCAACCACCCAGGCCGTCACTACCTACTTCGACCGACTCCTGCCTACAATGTAAGATAGAACAACAACAAGAAGAACAAGCAATAGGATCACCAAAAGACGAGTGATAATTGCTACCACTATTTGTCGTATACGACCCCGTGAACCAACACTATGTTTGACATCAGCAGAACGTAAGAACAAAGTGCTAACAAAAGGCATCAAGATAGGAGCGGCGGATCTTACCCATTTGCCTAATGGGATGTCAGTTTTAGAGAAAATCGTGTTTAGAATTGACAACTTACCCGTGGAGATATCGTTGGCCAACAATCCTGTAGCAGCTGCCATGAATCGATTGCTCAGATACCTTGTCGCTGCTCCTAGCTACTCGATCTCCCAAGGCGCAAGATCAGCAAGAAGGCGCTCTTCAGGGCGCATTTGACATATTCGGCCCTTGTCATCAACTCGGATTGCTGCATCTGATGACTGATTTCCTTGAGTCACATGGACATCCCTTCTTATGGTGTACGGGCTGTTGCCCAAGAGGCCATGATAAAGCTCCACTCGGTAAAAGCACCGGCAAAAGCGGAGCCGGTCCTTTTGAGATAGATCTAGATGATTCGGCATCAACTTCATCAACTTGGCGCATATCATTTTGTTCAAGGTGTCCGAAATGGCAGTCCAGGCTTTTTCGGCAAAATGGAACGCAATATCGACAATGAGGTCATGTGTTCCCTCCATAGATATGAGTTGTGGGAGTGAAAACGTCTGGAAACTGCTTGTCAACACAACGGCACCCTCAAGCGTGGAGCTGAAGACCAATGCATCTGCATCCTCAGGTGTCATTCTGAGGGCTTTGGACGTGAATTCCGATACACAAATCCGAGGTGCATAGATCAATGCGACTGCATACGGTAACAGTTGCTTGGGTATTTGTTTCCGGATGATTTGCTGTGCCAGACTCGGATGCTGGGTATATGCATCGTGGAACAACCGACAGGATAGTAGGGGAGCTTTGAGGTCTTGCACCTTGTCGAGCTGGCCCAGAATCTCCGCAATGATTTCGCATGGCAATATGGTAATCTTCATAACAAGCGCAGTGTTGATCCGAGGATCACCGCATGACGTGAGGTCGTTGGGAGGAGACGAGTGATGAATGGTGGAAAGTCTCGGGCGTGCAAGGGATGGCTGAATTTGGGAGTTAACCTTACTCGGCAAAAGCCAGAAGGGAGGGGAAAAGTCTGGTCTTTTCGTTGGGAAGGAGCAGTAGAGCCTCGAGGGCGAAAACTACCAGAGGCAGGAGGGAATAGGGAAGGAGAGTGTCACCTTGGGCACCTACCTAGGCAAGTACATGGTGGATCCTGCTGAGGCAGGAACCGAACATCAAGAAGGTGAAGTAAGAACGGACACGCATAAAACTTAGAGGGAAGGCGCGGAGGGGGCCGGTTGTACGGTGTACCTGATTGCCTACCTATCTGTGTCTGCCCGTGTCAAGGCCTGTGGTGCTTTCCGTAGTCCTTCAATCTAAGATTGGAGAAGGCATTCACAGTATGGAACCTGCCCTTCCTGAAAAAGAAGACCCGTGACAGAATTCGGAATTGTACCGTTGCGCCATATACAAAAGAGAGATCCCTCTACTGCATTTAGGTAGTTGTGGGTACATATAGTTTCCGTCACACCCCCTCAGGATTTGCTATGTAGTAGTACTGCATTGCTAAAGCTGGATTCGACTGTGGCCTATTCGACGGCTCCCCTTGGTGGGATCGAACCTGAGGGCTCTGTTTTAGAGTTGCAGAGGCGTAAGAAGCGGTGCGAATAGGGCCGTAGGTGCCCTGTGTTGAGGTATTTGAAGGTATCCCATTGGTCGAGATAGTGCTGAGTCATCTGGGCTCATAACTGACAGAATTCGGAATTGTACCGTTGCGCCATATACAAAAGAGAGATCCCTCTACTGCATTTAGGTAGTTGTGGGTACATATAGTTTCCGTCACACCCCCTCAGGATTTGCTATGTAGTAGTACTGCATTGCTAAAGCTGGATTCGACTGTGGCCTATTCGACGGCTCCCCTTGGTGGGATCGAACCTGAGGGCTCTGTTTTAGAGTTGCAGAGGCGTAAGAAGCGGTGCGAATAGGGCCGTAGGTGCCCTGTGTTGAGGTATTTGAAGGTATCCCATTGGTCGAGATAGTGCTGAGTCATCTGGGCTCATAACTGACAGAATTCGGAATTGTACCGTTGCGCCATATACAAAAGAGAGATCCCTCTACTGCATTTAGGTAGTTGTGGGTACATATAGTTTCCGTCAACCCGCTTGTAAGTTGTGACCGGGTGCCGGAGCCAGAAAGAGGCTGTCGTCACGAGCCAAACTACCTTACCTAAGGTACCCTGGGTACCAGTAAAGCGAAAATGGAGTCTATCAATAAACAAGTGAAGCAAGAGCAGGTAGGTAGAAGAAGAAACTATGGGAGAAAGATATCAAGATCAAACAAACTTCAGGGAATCGCTCGCACGGTCCTAAATGTCGTTTGGATCATGCCTCTTTCCTGTCCTGGTCAACACACTCGATCGTCGACTTTGGCGTTATGAAAATTTCCCCTGGCTCAACGTCGCTAGCTTTCTGTGATAGAACGCGTCGTTCAGTCCAGGAGAGCCATCGGTGAAGCCGAGACCCGTATCCGCCCCGGCTCCGGGCCTCCGCGGGCATGCGGACCGACCCCATAAAGTGGAACCCACGGCGCAACGGGTGAGGTGTTCTGCAGGTTACGTGATCCACATCGCAACCATGTTACTTCCCATTCCTCCCGAGGCTCCATTTCTTTTTTCTCGCTTCGGATCGTTGGCAACTTCCCCCTGAGCTTTAAATGCAGACCGGACGAACATTGAAGCCAAGCATTGCGGAAGAGTGACGTTCTGACGCTTCCAACCCCAACTCGAGACCTTTTCCAGAAGACCTGCATCGGTTTTAAGCTTCGCGATTGGCTGCCACCACCCCGGTTTATCGATAGGTAGGTATTCCAGCACGAGGAAAATCTCAGTCGCGTCAAAATCACGCGCCTTTCTTACTCCACCAGCAGAGTCAACGACTCAACGTAGCTTCCGCCAGTGACAACGACAAGCAGTGAGGTGTTGTCATAATGAGCCACAAGCATCAGACTCTCCGCTTTGCGAGCGACGCAACAGCGGGCGATGGTATCTGGGGCTACCCAACAAGCAAGGCAAAGTAAGCAGGACTCTAGGAAATCATGCCGGATCACATGCTGACGTACCATCTCCTCAGCTTCTGCGAAGAAGACTACATCTTCACGCGGTACATCGCAGAGTTCATCAACTGCCTGTCCAATGCAACCTACAGTGAGTGACAAACCCATCGGCCCCATCCCTGCGCTCATCATGCTGAACCCCCCAACAGTCTACCTCGCCCTGAAATACCCCCGGGCCAACTCCAAGGCCGCGGTCCCATGGTACCGAACCCTTGACATCCAATCCATCGGCCTCCTCGCCGTCGGCATCTTCTCCGGCGTCTTCCACGGCACCATGCACCAGGAGACGCAGCTTCTCGACGACCTCTCCATGCTGGTCCTCGCCGGCTCGCTCGTCCAGCCCCTGTACGCCTTCCGCCAGTCGCGCGCCGTGGGGGCAGCAATCACCACCATCCTCTGGCTCGGCATCGCCACCATCGCAGCCATCTACGTCCGCTCGGGGGACATCGCCATCCACGTCGCGACCTTCACCGGGCTGTTGACCTTTGTCTGGCCGCGGACGCTGTTCATCGTCTACTGGACCGGATGCTACTCGAAAGAGCAGCAGAAGGGACTGATGAAGCAGTTCTGGAAGGCTTGTATCATTCTGATTGTGGGGTTCACGCTGTGGCACATCGACTTGGAATACTGCGCCGAGCTGAGAGCCGCGAGGAAGAGTCTCGGACTGCCTGCCGCATGGCTGTTGGAGCTCCACGGATGGTGGCACATCTTCACCGCCCTGGGCGCGAGCTGGTATATGAGGTTGATTCGGGAGCTGACCTCTGTGGAACAGACCGGCATTGGCAAGAAGGCACAGTAATGACAAGCGCCACAAGTCTCCTGCTTGCCTTTCTTCGGCCAAGGTACTAGCCATTGATCGTGGTGCGTAACTCGACATACGCGCATGGCTTAAGACCTACTGCAATCAGCCTGGCAAGCTGGTTATATTGATAGACATCTCACATAGAAATCAGCGTTCAGAAGAGAGCGTTCCGAGTTCGAAACCCAAGACATGAGTCTGTCAGAATCTAATGAAAATAATTCTCCCTCACAAGGTACAACTGCTAGAGGACATGAATCGTCTAGCTCTTGCATTCCTCTCTGAAAACACACTGAAAGCCATCCGCTGCGCAACAGAAGTTGGGTGGCTTGCACACTCCCTTGTTCCCCTGGGCGTCATCGCAGGCGACTTTTGAGAAGCACCATGTTAGCAGCTGTTGATCTAGACTATGGCCGTGAGGAGCTAGGCGTCAACTTACATGTAAGGGAAAGAAATCCCGCAAGGATGACAAGTGCGCTTTGTTTGAACTGCATTGTGGTCGATGGAAGAAATGACGTATGGACTTGTTGGAGTACAGAGTTGAAGAGTTGTTGTTCTGCTTGAAAGCCACATTCTAAGAGAAAGAGCCCATGGCTTTATACTGCTTGAAAGACTGGCAGTTAGAAGAACACAGCCTCAAGCCGAGTTTTCCGAAGTAACCGTTATGTCGGTATTGCCGGCTTGCGGATAAGTGGTCGAAGCTAAAGTCCGGCGCAATGCAAGTCACCTCGATGACAGCTCGCCAAGGCGGTGGAGCTGAGTTTCAAGGCAGAAGCGAGCATCAGCTTGAATACAGATCAATAACATGTTCATCCTGATTATGTCTTTCTGCAAGTCTCCACGTTTCAGCACCTAGTAAACTCTAAGGCTGAAGTGCCAAAGGGCTGGGCTCGCTCAAGCTGGGGAACATGGGTGTCGAAGATGTCATGTCGTACGTAGGTAGTATCATGAAGTCCCGGGCTCCTGGCTCGCTGGGCCAGAATATGAAACAATGAGAGCCACCTCTAGGCCACCACAGTGACAATGCGTTGGAAGTTGGCTCCCATAAGGCTTTGGGAATTGATTGATTTTCTGTACCTGCGCTTTTAAACCTTAAGGTCGCAGAGGATGAACTGGCTGCTCATGCTCTTTTCATCCTTGGGAACTGATAGTCTGGACTTAGGTAGAGGCCGTTGTGGCAGTGAGCGACAAGGTTTGGCTTCGCTTCCGATGAATGGGTCTGTCCATCTGACAAAGTGTGGTAAATAAGGCGTAATTGCTGGCCGGCAATTACGGATTCATTTTTGTACGACACAAAGGAATACAAGTTGCATGTGTTTTTATGTTATAGGGCTGATCCAGAACTATAGAACGTCTCAAACAACTTCTAGAAACCGTAGGCAGTAAACTCTATTCTATTCCTGGACCGAGCTGAGGCCATGGGCCTCACAAAATACCAAAGAACCGCGAAAGAACAGGCCAAACTGATGGCTTGAGTTTGGAGTTAGTCTCTTTCTTGTTCTTCTACAAATTGCGCATCTTGAGTGTGACGCTTAATGATTACGCTACACATGCTTTGCATTCTCCGATTAGTCATTGTTCGTCACTATCTGGGCTTTGCAGCCTGTTGTTTGCTCGTAGTGTCCATGTGTATTGTGGTCGAAAGCCTTTTATCTATTGATTTATGAATGATCTCTGTCCTCAAACTCCAGTAATCACTCGTGAGACCCATCTATCCGATCCGCAAACTCCAAGTCTTAAGAAAGTCATCCCATAGCCCCAGTGCTGAAAGAAGTCTTGTGCCATGAAATATTTCGCTGCCCCCTCAGCGCCTGCGATACTCGTCGCGGCAAGTCTGACTTCGCTCAGGTGTCACGGGTGCCCCAGGCCTCGGTGCTGATGGTGAGCCAAGCGTAGACGTCGAGGATGGGGTGGGCGTTGTCCAGAAGGAAGCAGGCCCAGATCTGGCGAGAGACGTAGGGAAAGCGACGCGCAAAGGCGTTGTAGGTGCGGAACCAGCCCCAGATGTAGTAGCCCGCAACGAAGTAGCTGTAGCAGAGAAAGTCAGCCATGTTATTTGATAACAGTTTGAGAGAGAGAGAGAGGACTTACGCGATGGGCGACTGCTTAGCAAGGCACATCAAGAAGGCAATGATGTGGACCCAGGCAATGACAGGGCGAAGAAGACGCTCGATCATCTTGCGAGCCATGTAGGGATGCTTCCTATCTCATTTTTAGCTTCTTGGAGACTCACTCAAAAGAGAAGGGAGTCAAGAAAGAGAGGACTTACTGCTTGATCTTGCGGATGCCAGGCTGGTACATCACAGTCGTGAGGAAGGACTGGATGGCGTTGCGCTGCCAGCGGATTATCTGATACAGCAGATCAGAGTCACGCATGACAAGAGTCGTGATCTCAGCCTGAGGGGCGTTCTGGACGGCAATGTCCCAGTTCTCGCTCATAAGCCAGCGAGTGAGGAACACATCATCACCAGTGTTCATGAGCTGCCCATTCCATCTGTCGTTGGTAATGGCCTCCATGAAGCGAGGGTCCTGGGCAATGTCGGTGCGGACCATCATGGTGCGGCCAACCATGCACCAGCAACCGCCATCGGCAGCGGAGCGGACGGCCTGGACATTGTTCTGGTTGTCGAGGGAGCGGAGGGAAGCGACCTCCCAGGGAGTGATGACGGCCGGGTTACGGCGGTCGGTGCTGATGCGAGCGCTGTGAAACTCAGCATAAGGTAATGTCAAAAAAATCAAAGGAAGTCTTTGAAAGAAAACACGAAGGGGGGAAACGACAACTTCACATACCTTTGCTTGCCAGTGACACCACCGACCTTGGGGTCCTCAAAAGGAGCCAGGAGGTAAGGAAGCGTCTCCAAGGTGCCCCAGAAGGCATCATCGTCGACGAGAGCAAGAATCTTGCCCTTGGCCTCCTTCATGCCGACGACCATCTGGTCACGCTTGCTGGCGTAGTCAGCAGTCATGACGCTGATGCGATCCTCGCCCTCAATGATAACAGGCTTAACCAGGTCATGAACGCGCTGGAGGTCACGCTCAATGGTGACGATGATGATCTCCTTGGGCTTGTTGGCAAGCCAGAGACGAAGACAATCGGTGAACGTGTCAGGAGTGTTGATGGTAGGGACAATGATGGTGACATCAGTGCTCTTGAAGCTAGGCTCCTCAGGGAGGGGGATGGGCTTGGCCTTATTCATGAGCTTCTTGGTCAGAACCTCATCATAGGCGTTCCAGGCCCTGTAAAAAATAAAATCAGCTTCTCATTTCATCTTGTAATGCGAACTGGAGAGAAAGGAAAGACTTACCACAAGGCTCCAAGAACGTATGAAGACATTCTGAGTATCTTGGTTGTGTGATGGAAGGAAAATTGTGCTGGTAGGAGATCCTTTGTCGCGAAGGAGTGGGTTGGTTGTTTGTGAGAGGAAGAGACTTTTGGCGGAGAAGAGAGAAGAAGAGGTTTTATTGAGAGGAAGAAGGCCGTCGTAAGGGAAAGCTCTTGTGAGTATTCACTAAGTTGACTAGGTGAATAAGATGAGTGGGGAGTGATTCAGTGAATGGAAGCTGGAGGTGAAATTCTGCAGGTGAAGTTCAGGTTACAATTCCAATTTTGGAAGGAGCCGACTTTCACCTTTGGAAAGAGCGAGATGGCAGGTGAAGGCACAAATACTCCGGCTTTCCCTTCTAGTGAGGTGTTCCTTGAGGGCTTCCGGTACCGAAGTGACTGCTGAGCTGTCGTGTGGATTTCTCGATTGATAACGTAAGGCCGAAAGAGGTAAGTCGGATGTTGTTGAAGTGTGTGGAGCTTGTAGGATAAGATTGTGGTTTTGACACTGACTTGATGGTGAACCCAGCATTCTACTGATGGTATTTAATCACATCAATTCATTGTGTCCAAAAGACTATTAATTAAGGAAAAGAAGAGGAAGAAGAAAGAACACTTTCTTTCCCAGTATCATCATGTCCTTCAAAAATAATGAAGCAAAGTCTTCAACCCACGGGGCTGGCTAGCAATGACCCTGGAAAGCACACTGAGCCTTGTTTATGTTACTCAATGAAAGAAGCGCTTCGCACACTCGAAGCTGTCTCTTTTCTTCAGTTACCTTATGTTCATGTACATAGCACAGCATCATTGAGCACCCTTGAAAATCGAAAGATGAAAGCAATGTTCTTTTGGAGGCTGTGTCCTCAGTTGTCCCTTCTCTAAGCGTCCCACATACGAAAGGCCTGGGCAACAAGCGCCGCTTGCTCATTCCTCGCCATTTCCCTTTGGCGGCGACGAACCCTCCTCCACTTCCATACCACAGCGGCCGCGATGGGGATGAGAAAGACACCAAAAGCCTTCAGGTTGTTCCCGCTCATCTCGTCGCGACGTGCAGGAAACTCGGTCTCCTGCAGTCCAAAGACGCCGCTCACCCACTTGCACACGCTCTTCTCTCTCAGTTGTTGCGGAATGGCAAACATCTCAAACTCCTCCGCAGGGTACACTGGGAGGAGTATCTGCATAAGCTGAACGAGAACCATAAGTTCAGTGAAGGCGATGATGGCGACCTCGTTGGGGATGGGGATAACGGCGTCCGAGATCTTAGCGCTGAGGCCGTAGAGCGTGATTGCGAGATCGAGGGCGAGGAGTCCCATTACCAAGCACTCCCAGGCCTTGACAGTGTGGTTTAGAGCCTTAACGAGTTTGGTCGTGGCGACTTCGCGTTGTTCTGAGGTGCAGATGCCGTTCCACGCGTCTCGAAGCGCGCCACGGATATAGTTTTCTGTCATCACTGCAGGACTGCTGGCTGGGGAAAGAGATTCTCTTTCGGAGATTGCAGCTGCGTGGCCGGTGTTTTTCTTTTCTCTTCGGTAACTTGACGACGATGTCCAGATGTTCTGCAGGAATTCTGGTATGTATGAGGCGTGATTGCATACCAGACCTGGGAAGTAGAGGTGGCTGTTGAATGAATTCAAGGAGGAAATCAAACTCACTCTCAGATGTGACTTCGCAGTGCTGCGGGTCAGTGTCGAGGACGGAAAGGCATACAGCTGTATCCAAAGGCGAAGCATGGCTCCTTCACCGCAGGTGGAGCCTGCTCTCGAGTCTTCAGGGGCTAACTTGGCCAGGGGTGACATTATTTCTTAGCTACCTGAGGCACCTGGGGGTCGATGAATATGGCGAAGTCTGAGCCTAGACAACATATCGAATAAATAAAGGACGCGGGCGCATGGTTTGAAAGACAGATGTGAAACTGTTGGAATAGGCCTACATTAGGCAGCAGGAGGTTGCTGCCGCGGTCCGTTCCAGCCACGGTGGTCCGTGTGGCTCAGCCACACGAGGGTGGTATACCCCAGACTTCCTGCCGCCGCTGGCACCTGGTTAGACTTCCACAAAAGAACAACAAGAACAAGCAATATCACCACTACAGTCGGTGATCGTTGCTACCCACGATACTCGAGTATTTTCCTTTTCCACCTGTGAATCCAACAGAAACCATGTAGTCTGGCCCTTCTATTCCGCAAATAGTCCAGCAATTATTACGATGAATTATTCCAGTGACCCAATCTTTTTGAGATCACATTTGAGCAGAAGGGGGTAAATTCCCATCCTACATTTCGCTCTGTCATTTCGGACCACAGAGTTGGCCATCTGTTCTCAAGCGTCCTCCGCCTGCTCCAGCTGGGTTTTCCTACTGCTCAAATCCTCCGCCTTGGTGATCTGGGCGCCTAAGCCAGACGAGATGTACTTGTCGAAGCTTCGAGTCCTAACATGAGCCTGGAACATCTCGTCAAGTTCCTCAAGCGAGCGATTCTTCGTCTCGGGAACGAAGAAAAAGACCCACAATACTGCAACAATCGAGAAACCGCCGTAGATGAAAGTGACGGCGCCGCCGAGCTTTGCCTGGACGTAAGGGTTGACAAAGTTGATTGGAACAAAAGTGACGAAGCTGCCCATGGACGCAAGGAAGAGTGTCTTTTCCCTAAGCTGGCCAATTCCAATTTTCCCAGCGACGACCCAGCAGCCAGGACCCCAGGTGAAGCCGTAAATCTTTGGAACAGTTAGCAAAGACTGCCCATTAAAAGCGAGGGACGCGGCATAGAAGTAGCCGAGAGACTTACCATATACCACAATATTAGCAGTGTGTCGTGTGGCCACAATGTGGGCATCGAGATGTTTGATAGAGAACGGTTATCCATTGAAAGTAGAGAATAGGTACGAGGCTCGCTCTGAAATGATGAGCGGACGGGATCCCGAATTCTCCAGTGGGTATGGTCGCATGTCGCTCTGAAATGATGATGATGATGATGATGTATTTAACGTCTGGTAACAAAAGGACGTGCCGGGCGCTATGCCGACATGGTCTATGCTAATCTAAACTATGTTATAGGCTACCGTCTTTACCTAACGTTCCTATTTAATGACTTGGGCAAATTTCGGAAAAGAAATTGGTCTCCTCTATCTATTCGTATAGAAGAGAGGCTCCTTTAGTAGAACCTAATAAGAAATCAATACTTGCTTTGGCTAACTATATGTTGGCGGAGGTAGCGCGGTTTAGCCTTACGTCTACGCTTATAGAAGTAGAAATGGACTAGTGTCTTGGGTTTCCTATAGCTATAGTTGAGTAACGTATCTTAATGAGCGAATCTCTCGTGGTATGCTGCAAAGTCTTTATGATGGGATCTTGCTGCGTATAGCCTTCCTAGTAAGTGCCGAGGGAGGCAGAGTTCGGGCGGCTTAGGGTGAAGAATTATCTCGAGGTCGGTATATTGCCGAGGGTATTAGGACAGCCATTTTCTAGTAAAGGCTTGGAAGGCAGCTGCTTTAGCTTGCCTTTCTAGGTACGCTAATGAGGGCTATGGTTATGATTTTGGGATTAGTTTGCAGGCTTCCTTGGCTAGAGCATCCGCTTCTTTATTTCCTGGTACTCCCGTGTGCCTAGGGCACCACTAAATATAAACCCTGCCGGGGGTTGTCCAGCTCTCTCTTTGTCTCCGAGTCTAGGAGGAAGAGAGCCTATTGAAGGCCCTAAATCTAGCCTGGCTGCTTCCTGTGCTCTGGGAGTAAAGTTTAGCCGCGACTGCGAGGTTGTCGAGGCAGATATGGACGTTATCTACTATACGAGCTGTAGGAGCCCGGGTAGCTTCTATTAGGCCGTAATACGTAGTATATACCTCCGCATTATATACCTTAGTTTAGGAGCCGAGTGGTTCGGATCCGTAGAAGATCTACCGTGTAGCTTAGTACCCTACCTAGCCTGCTCCGGCGGAGGTACTGCTGCCGTCCGATATCTAGGACCCGTTAATATAAATAATAATATCCCGCTTAAAGAAAGTTGCTATCCTGCCTACAAAGGAGAGGGCCTGTTCTTCTTTGGTCTTATTAGGTTCGTAGCCGACCCTGGCGAGGGCTATCTACCAGTCCGCCAGTTGCTCCTAAGGGGGGAGTTCTAACGGATCGATGTATTCGGTATTTTTACTTACAAGGCTTGCCATTCGTCGTAGCCGTGAGTCTGGTCCTGATTTGTCCCTGAATCTCGTTCGGAGAGGGTGTCGCTCGTCCAGACGATAGATTCTGGTAGACGCTATATAGAGCTTTACGTCCAGTATCACCTCTGCTAGGGGTAGAGCCGCCTCGCGCTATAGGATCGGTATAGGCATAGTTCTATATACGGGTACCATCGCTCTAATAGCTTTAGTTTACGTCGCGTCCAGTTAATATAGCAGACTACCAACCCCGTTTAAAATAATAGGTCCATTCTTTATCCGGCTCTTACCGGGCTACTATACTTCAGATATATAGTACTAAATAGGTAATATATAAAAGGTAATCGCTTAACAAAGTAAGTACGCAGGCACGCCCTAGACAGTATTCCCTAGTCCCCATAGTCTATTAACTACTTAATATAATTTTACAAAAAGGTTTTTTACATAACTCTTAAATATAAGTTTACGGTCGAAGTAAACGCCGAGCCAGCATAAAAAAGAGCCTTCTTTAATAGCCTAAACTATATAATACCTCCCATCCGGCAAACCTACTATAATTAATAGGTTTCCGTCTTTTCGTCTCTTAGTAAAGTAGATCAGTTCGGACTTATCGAGGTCAAAAGTAATTCCTTCCGTCGCGCCCCATCCTAAGGTTTCTTTCCATTCCTTGGTTAAGATATCACAGTTATTCTCTAGTGATGTTAAGCTTACCAAGATAGCGACGTCATCGGCATAGCCAAAACGAGATCGCTTCCTTCCTAGGCGAGCTATACCTAGCTTAAAAAGAGGTTCAATATAGAGCATAAATAGAATAACGTGAATGATAAGCGAGTGAGACAGACAAGCGAGTGAGACACAAAACTGCGCCGATGATGCTTCAACACAAATGGAGACGTTTCTTCCACAACACATCATGGCATCCAGAAGTAATGAGTCAGGCATACAGCTGGCCCTTCAAGCTATCAGAATCAATCCAGAGCTTAGTGCACGGGCTGCAGCTACGATCTACTCGGTCAGCCATGCAACATTGAGTCGACGATTGAAGGGCTCTACATCTCGAAGCGACAGGATACCGAACTCGAGGAATCTTACTTTGCTAGAAGAGCAGACGTTAGTTGATCACATTCTCGATCTAGATGCCCGATCATTCCCTCCCCGGATCCGTGGTGTAGAAGAAATGGCTGATCGACTACTTGCTGATCGCGACGCGCCTCCGGTTAGGAAGCGCTGGGCCTTAAACTTCGTCAAACGACAACCACAATTGCGGACGCGGTTTTTTCGGAGGTACGACTACAAGAGGGCCCAATGCGAGGATACAGAGGCTATTCGCGGCTGGTTCGCTCTTGTGAAGAACACAATCGCGAAGTATGGTATCGATGAGTTTGATATCTACAACTTTGATGAGACTGGCTTTATGATGGGCCAGATTGCATCTGGCATGGTTGTCACAAGTACTGAAAGGCGTTCAAACACAAAAATGGCGCAGCCTGGTAATCGAGAATGGGTTACAGTGATTCAAGCCATCAACTCGCAAGGCTATAACGTCCCGCCGTGCATCATCGTTGCAGGCCAATATCACCTCTCAACCTGGTATACAGAGTCAGGTTTCCCGGACGACTGGGTCATTGCGACGTCAGAAAACGGATGGACAACAAATGAAAGAGGCCTAGATTGGATCCAGCACTATGATCGTCATACGAAACCACCTTTGAGAGGCCAATATCGCCTCCTCGTCGTCGACGGGCACGAAAGTCACCACTCAACAGACTTTGAGCTATATTGCAAGGCAAACAAGATCGTTACACTTTGTATGCCGCCTCATTCGTCTCATCTACTCCAGCCCCTTGACGTTGGGTGCTTTGGTCCGCTAAAGACGGCGTATGGGCAACAAATTGAGGATAAGATGCGGCGGGGCGTAACCCACATCTCAAAGGAGGACTTCTTTCCTGCATATCGCAGCGCATTTAGTCAAGCGATGA
The DNA here is from genome assembly GCF_030913505.1 of Colletotrichum phormii. Lineage (NCBI taxonomy): Eukaryota > Fungi > Ascomycota > Sordariomycetes > Glomerellales > Glomerellaceae > Colletotrichum > Colletotrichum phormii. Next base: position 216,665 of record NW_026851486.1, read on the forward strand.
CTGAAAAAAACATCCAAGGGGGTTTTATAGGAGCTGGGCTTGTTCCTCTGAGTGCAGAAAGCGTCCTATCAAAGCTGGATATCCGGCTACACACTCCAACGCCTCCAGCATCACTACCACAGACACCTCCGCCTTGGGTTTCAAGGACACCAAACAACCCAGTAGAGGCAAGCTCTCAATCCAACTTTATTAAGAGTCGGATCACTCGTCACCAAAGCAGCTCCCCAACCTCTATTTGCGAGGCTGTTGAACGACTTTCTAAAGGTACAAGAGGCATCATGCACCAAGTAGCCTTACTTAGATCTGAGGTACAGATTCTTAGAGACGAGAATAACCAACTCAGTCGACGACGGAGAACTAAGAAAACACGCCTACAACATGGAGGAAGTCTTACTGTAGCTGACGCAGCAGATATACAGTCACAGAAAGATGTGACTGCGCAGGTTCAGGAGGAAATGCGTCGTACTAGTGGTCGCAAACTGAGGGCCGAGACAGGTCAGCGACGGTGTGGCGTTTGTGGTCACCCGGGACACAATTCACGAACGTGCCAGTTTATTGAAGAGATGTCTGAAGATGAGGATTATGAGTAGTTTGAATTGAATTGATGCTGTTGATGTTGATATGGAAGCCAGTTTATCTCATCGGCGCAGTTTTGTGTCTCACTCGCTTGTCTGTCTCACTCGCTTATCATTCACGTTAGGAGACACGGGTAAGCCTTATGGTAGTCCGCATTCGAGACCGAAGACGTCTCCTACCTCCCCATCAAGCCTTATTCTTGCTCTCCTTCCGGTAACAAAACTTGAGACCTAGCGTACGAGGTTCTCCGGCCATCCTTGTTCGTAGAGGCGTCGGACCAGTCGTCCTGGGAGCACGGCGTCGAAAGCCCCTTTTATATCGAGCGTAAGTATAGAGGTAACCAGGCCTCTTTGCTAGGCGCACTCGATGTCGTGGATGGCCGCTGCGATGAGGTCGCTATAAGAGCGAAGAGGGAGTGCTCCAAACTATTGATCGTGTAGAACACGATGTTTAACTGCGATCCAGGCAAGTCGTCTGGCGATGAGTCTCTCTAAACCTTTTCCGAGGACGGCCAAGAGCGCAATTGGCCTATAGGAGCGCGGGAGTGTCTTGTCTCTTTTTCCCGGTTTTACTAGGATCACGAGAGTTGCTTCTTTAAAACAAGTAGGATACCAACCCTCGCATATACACCCGCTATAAAGTGAGAGGACAATATCCTCAATAACTGGCCATGCTATTTTCAAAGCAGTCATAGTGATTCCGTCGGTCCCAGGAGTCGTGTTTCCCGCGGTGAGAACCGAAGACCGTACCTCGTCCTTCGTAACCTGCGGGAAAGGAAGCGTAGCTTGCCTTTGTAGGACTGGGCTTTCTGTTGGTATGTCCTCGGAGATTGCAGCGTTTCTAAGGAGGACGCGGGTAAATAAGTCGCGCTTCTCTTTTGGTTGTGAGACAAGCGTGTCTTGGTTGTCTACATCTCGGAGTGGCGGGGTCTAAAAGGATCCTGTGGCTTTGTACCAACCGACCATTTCAAATATGTCTTTGCTTGAGGAGGCTGAGGAGATCTTGTCTTTCCAAAAGGCATCCTTGGAGCGTTTAAACTCGTAGAGGAAGTCCTGTTTTAGAGCTTCGACCTCCTCTTCTTCCCATTGGCAGTTCACTCCGGCTGCGCGGAGTCTTGCTAACATCGCTCGCTTACTCGCATAGGCTCGGTGTTTACGTGTGCAGCTCTCGCTCCAGTATGGTCTCCCTGTACCTTTCCCGAGCGTGCGCTTTGTGGAAGCCGTGAGTGCTTTAATAAGACAGTCCGTAAGCTGTTGTGCTAGGAGATCTAAAGACTGTGGGTCTTGGATGTTGCTTGCAGTGCGGCGCATGGGTTGTAAGTTGCGTTTAATGATGCCGAGGAAAAGCTCCTCGTCCATCGTGTCGAGCCGAAACCTTCCCGGGGTCTGGCTGGGTGAATCGATCAGGGCCAAGGGGACCCGGGTAAGCAGAGATTCGTGGTCTGATGTCGTGTGTACTGACGTTTCTATGCTGGTGGAAGCCCCATGGAGGTTGCTGGACGCCCAGCATAAATCTAGGGTGTTGCCGCCTTTGTGCGTGGGCTCACCTATAGGTGACATTAGGACAAGGCTAGCGGCTTCTGCCCATTCTACTAGGTTTTCAGCGTCCGGGGAACTCGTGGCCTCGGGCTGCCACGTCCAATGGTGTAAGTTAAAATCCCCCGCAATCAGTACTCGATCCTCAGGTTTGGGTTGCCAGGCCGCTAGGATGTTCCTGAGAGCCTGGCCAGATCGCAGAGAGCCACGAGGGGCGTTGTATACGTTGATGACTGTGAGGACCTCCTTCGTTCCTGAGAGGAGTCGTAAGAAGAGCAGGTCTGTGGATGGATCGGGTAGAGGCCGTATTTGTACGCCTCGTACCCCAGTTCCTCTGCGGAGGTAGGTAAGTACCCTGGGACGGTCTTCAGTCCAGTTATCTACTAGGGTGAAAGTCTCAAAACCTGGGTGGTGTCTTGTGAGCCTCCTCTCCTCCGAACGGATAACGGCTCTTATATTAAGAATATATCGATCTAGGCTGCATAAGCCAGGTTCAGTGCTGTTTCGT